>NC_053025.1:468877063-468892791 GCF_003073215.2 Triticum urartu | reverse complement strand
CGTATCTACCATACGACTCATGCTCGACCTTTCGGTCTCTTGTGTTCCGAGGCCATGTCTGTACATGCTAGGCTCGTCAAGTCAACCTAAGTGTTTCGCGTGTGTAAATCTGTCTTACACCCGTTGTATGTGAACGTTAGAATCTATCACACCCGATCATCACGTGGTGCTTCGAAACACGAACTTCGCAACGGTGCACAGTTAGGGGGAACACTTTCTTGAAATTTTATGAGGGATCATCTTATTTACTACCGTCGTTCTAAGCAAATAGATGTATAACATGATAAACATCACATGCAATCATAATAGTGACATGATATGGCCAATATCATATAGCTCCTTTGATCTCCATCTTGGGGCTCCATGATCATCTTCACCGGCATGACACCATGATCTCCATCATCATGATCTCCATCATCGTGTCTTCTTGAAGTTGCCTCGCAACTATTACTTCTACTACTACAGCTAACGGTTAGCAATAAAGTAAAGTAATTACATGGCGTTAATGGACACGCAGGTCATAAATAAATTAAGACAACTCCTATGGCTCCTGCCGGTTGTCATACTCATCGACATGCAAGTTGTGATTCCTATTACAAGAACATGATCAATCTCATACATCACATATATCATTCATCACATCCTTTGCCATATCACATCACATAGCATACCCTGCAAAAACAAGTTAGACGTCCTCTAATTGTTGTTTGCATGTTTTACGTGGCTGCTATGGGTTTCTAGCAAGAACGTTTCTTACCTACGCAAAACACAACGTGATATGCCAATTGCTATTTACCCTTCATAAGGACCCTTTTCATCGAATCCGATCCGACTAAAGTGGGAGAGACAGACACCCGCCAGCCACCTTATGCAACTAGTGCATGTTTCGGTGGAACCGGTCTCACGTAAGCGTACGTGTAAGGTTGGTCCGGGCCGCTTCATCCCACAATGCCGCCGAATCAAGATTGGACTAGTAACGCAAGCATATTGAACAAAATCAACGCCCACAACTACTTTGTGTTCTACTCGTGCATAGAAACTACGCATAGACCTAGCTCATGATGCCACTGTTGGGTAACGTAGCATAAATTCAAAATTTTCCTACGTGTCACCAAGATCTATCTATGGAGTCATCTAGCAACGAGGGAGGAGTGGATCTACATACCCTTGTAGATCGCGCGCGGAAGCGTTCAAGAGAACGGGGTTGATGGAGTCGTACTCGTCGTGATCCAAATCACCGATGATCCTAGCGCGAACGGACGCACCTCCGCGTTCAACACACGTACGGAGCAGCGACGTCTCCTCCTTCTTGATCCAGCAAGGGGGGGAGAGGTTGATGGAGATCCAGCAGCACACGGCGTGGTGGAAGTAGCGGGATTCCAACAGGGCTTCGCTAAGCGCTGCGGGAGGAGGGAGATGTGTCACGGGAGGGAGAGGGAGGCGCCAGGCCTTAGATTGGTTGCCCTCCCTTCCCCCCACTATATATAGGGCCAAGGGAGAGGGGGAGGGCGCAGCCTTGCCCCTTCCTCCAAGGAAGGGTGCGGCCAAGGGGGGGAGGAGTCCATCCTCCCCAAGGCACCTCGGAGGTGCCTTCCCCTTTAGGACTCTCCCCTCCTCTTGTCCCTTTGGCGCATGGGCCTCTAGGGGCTGGTGCCCTTGGCCCATATAGGCCAAGGCGCACCCCCTACAGCCCATGTGGCCCCCCGGGGCAGGTGGCCCCACCCGGTGGACCCCCGGGACCCTTCCGGTGGTCCCGGTACAATACCGGTGACCCCGAAACTTGTCCCGGATGGACCAAATAGCACTTCCCATATATAATCTTTACCTCCGGACCATTCCGGAACTCCTCGTGACGTCCGGGATCTCATCCGGGACTCCGAACAACATTCGGTAACCACATATACATTCCTTATACCCTAGCGTCATCGAACCTTAAGTGTGTAGACCCTACGGGTTCGGGAGACATGCAGACATGACCGAGACGTCTCCGGTCAATAACCAACAGCGGGATCTGGATACCCATGTTGGCTCCCATGTTCCACGATGATCTCATCGGATGAACCACGATGTCAAGGATTCAATCAATCCCGTATACAATTCCCTTTGTCTATCGGTACGATACTTGCCCGAGATTCGATCGTCGGTATCCCGATACCTTGTTCAATCTCGTTACCGGCAAGTCTCTTTACTCGTTCCGTAACACATCATCCCGTGATCAACTCCTTGGTCACATTGTGCACATTATGATGATGTCCTACCGAGTGGGCCCAGAGATACCTCTCCGTCACACGGAGTGACAAATCCCAGTCTCGATTCGTGCCAACCCAACAGACACTTTCGGAGATACCTAGTGTACCTTTATAGCCACCCAGTTACGTTGTGACGTTTGGCACACCCAAATCACTCCTACGGTATCCGGGAGTTGCACAATCTCATGGTCTAAGGAAATGATACTTGACATTAGAAAAGCTTTAGCATACGAACTACACTATCTTGTGCTATGCTTAGGATTGGGTCTTGTCCATCACATCATTCTCCTAATGATGTGATCCCGTTATCAATGACATCCAATGTCCATGGTCAGGAAACCGTAACCATCTATTGATCAACGAGCTAGTCAACTAGAGGCTTACTAGGGACATGGTGTTGTCTATGTATCCACACATGTATCTGAGTTTCCTATCAATACAATTCTAGCATGGATAATAAACGATTATAATGAACAAGGAAATTTAATAATAACTTATTTATTATGGCCTCTAGGGCATATTTCCAACACAATGGACATGTGAAGATGTGCGGAAGAGTGGCTCACCCATAGTGAAGTGGGGGAGCAATCAACTAGTCTTCATCGAGCCAACACAATCAAGAAAGGTGGTCCAACTTGAGGAAGTCAAGATCGTCATCATCTAGCTCAAGTGGACCATGTGCAAGGCAAAGGTTTGCCCTTGATAGGTTTTCTATTTTACCGGTCTCATGATGGTAGTTGGGAGACCGGGTTATAGGATCGATTGCCGTACTATCAAGGGGGGCTCTCGATGAGTAGCTTGATCGTATCGTTCGTTGAGAGCTCAAACCATTGCATCCTTGCATCATCTTTCTTGGTTCTTGTTTGGTTCTCTTTGTGAGTCTTAGAGCTTATGGTCATCTTGATGACAAGCTTGAGTTCATCGAAAACGGAGTTCGCATGCATCTTCTATGATGTTTTCGATGTTGGAGGTTTTGCCGGTTCTTCTCGGTTGGAGGTTTCACTCCTCTTTTTGTTAGGCATACCTCCCCTGCCTCTTCTTGCTGTTTTGATGCTACTCGTCGTCTTGTTTCCACAAGCTTGAGTTTGCTCAATTCGGAGCTCATATGCAGAAGTTATGGCAGTTCTGTTTTCTTGAGTGTGGTTTTTGTCAGGGTCCCAGTGGTAGTACCGTGGTACCCAGTGGTAGTACCGCCGAGGAGACACAAGCGGCATGTAACACCCTCGATGCGACTATAGCTCCCACGTGTCGAGGCACGACTTAGAGACATAATCGCATTGAAGGCATATGTCGCAAGTTAGGCAATCTTCACAACATCCCATGTAATATAAGATAATAAAAGGGGAGATAACATAGTTGGCTTACACTCGCCACGTCAATCAAGTACATAAATAACATTACATCATCCACACTCATGGCCCAACTACGGCGCCAAAATAAAAGATAACCCAACATGCGACACGGTCCCGATCACCCCAACTGGGCACCACTACTGATCATCAGGGAAAGACATAGTATCGTTGAGAGTCCTCGTCGAACTCCCACTTGAGCTCAAGCGCGTCACCTGGAGCGGAATCATCAGGCCCTGCATCTGGTTAATAGTAATCTGTGAGCCACAGGGACTCAGCAATCTCGCACCCTCGCGATCAAGACTATTTAAGCTTATAGGTAAGGCAAGGTAAATATGTGGAGCTGCAGCAAGCGACTAGCAAATATGGTGGCTATCCTGTTCGCAAAAGAGAGCGAGAAGAGGAGGCAAAGCGCGAGCGAGAAACTAGAGGCAACCTGCGCAAGCATTACTCCAACACCGTGTTCCACTTCCCGGACTCCGCCGAGAAGAGACCATCACGGTAACTCACACTCAGTTGATTCATTTTAATTAAGTTAAGGTTCAAGTTATCTACAACCGGACATTAACAAATTCCCATCTGCCCATAACCGCGGGCACGGCTTTCGAAAGTTCAAATCCCTGCAGGGGAGTCCCAACTTAGCCCATGACAAGCTCTCACGGTCAACGAAGGAATAGACCTCCTCCCGAGACGTTCCGATCAGACTCGGTATCCTCGGTTCTTCAAGACACTTCGACAGGTAAAACAAGACCAGCAACACCGCCCGAATGTGCCGACAAATCCCGATAGGAGCTGCACATATCTCGTTCTCAGGGCACACTCAGATGAGACTAGTACGAGTAAAACCAACCCTCAAGTTTCCCCGAGGTGGCCCCGCAGGCAGCTCAGTTCGGACCAACACTCAGAGGAGCACTGGCCCGGGGGGGGTAAATAAAGATGACCCGGTCCGGAAACCCAAGGGAAAAAAGGCTAGGTGGCAATGGTAAAACCAAGGTTGGGCATTGCTGGAAAGCTTTAATCAAGGCAAACTATCAAGGGGTTCCCATTATAACCCAACCGCGTAAGGAACGCAAAATCCGGGAACATAACACCGATATGACGGAAACTAGGGCGGCCAGAGTGGAACAAAACACTAGGCGAGAGGCCGAGCCTTCCACCCTTTACCAAGTATATAGATGCATTAAGATAACATAATATAATGATATCCCAACAAGTAAATAATGTTCCAACAAGGAACGGCTCCAATCTTCACCTGCAACTAGCAACGCTATAAGAGGGGCTGAGCAAAGCGGTAACATAGCCAATCAACGGTTTGCTAGGACATGGTGGGTTAGAGGTTTGACATGGCAATTTGGGAGGCTGAAAGCAAGTGGTAGGCATCGTAGCATTGGCATAGCAAAAGAGCGAGCATCTAGCATAGCAAAGATAGTAGTGATTTCGAGGTATGATCATCTTGCCTGCAAAGTTGTCAGAGTTGACTGGATCCTCGAAAGCAAACTCAACGGGCTCCTCGTTAGCGAACTCGTCTCCCGGCTCTACCCAAACAAGACAAACAAGCAACAAGGACACAATCAACCACGTGCAAGGATCAAACAATATGATGCAAGGATGGTATGCTATGCGGGATGCGATGCGGGATGCATATGCAAGATTTGACAAGGGATGCATGAACCTGGCCTCAACTTGGAAATCCAAGTGTGCCACTGGAAAGATGAGATGAAATCGCTTGAAAACGATATAAAGAACGCCGGAATCGGAGTTACGGTTTGGAAATGGCAAGCAATTCAAATATGACCACTTCTCGATTTACAGCAAGTAGCCATCTAAATGCAAAGATGAACATGCTACAGCACCCAAACATGACAACAAAAACATGGCAGGGATGCATTCAAGATGCTTAACAAAAGTCTAGCACTGAGCTACGGCCAATTCATCCATTAACAGGTTCAAACAAGCATGGCAAAAACGCAGAAAACAGATCTCAGACTTAGTGAAATTAACACTTGTCTGGAATTTCAGATCATATAGCCCTCTTCGGAGCAACAAAACAACATGCTACAGGACCTGAACATGACAAAGAAAGCATGGCATGGAGCTACTCAAAGCTTAACAAAAGTCCCTTAGTGACCTTGAGCCAAAAGGGATCAGAAAATACAATTGCAAGCATGTGAACATGGCAAAAACATAATCAGTTCTCAGACTTAGTGAAAACTGGAGCATGCTGAAAACAGATATCAAGTAGGCATGTTTACGAGCTCGATGCACTCACTACGGAGCAAGTCATGACCATAAGCATACACCCATCAAGAATACACAAAATGCAAGCTAGACATGGCAAGAACAATAGCATAGCATGCACGGATCAACTACAACATCATCGGCAAAATCGCTAACAAGTAGACAATCTGCCCAGATTCACGAAGTAGCAAAAGTAGAGCTCGATTGACTCAAGCTAGGGTGCTCCATAATTGCAAACAAAGACATGGATGGATAGAGCACTACAAGGTTAACAAAACATCCTTACTGATCATCCTCAAAAGAGGCACGGATCACTAGGAAACAACCATGAACATATGGCCATATGAGATAAACAGCTCAAGGACTTAGTGGAAATGCTAAGTCCCTGAAATCAGCATTACCAAGTGCCCACTTTGCAAGCTTGTGCTAGTCACCACACACATCACAAAAATACATGGGTTGCACCTCTGGAAAGATGGCAAAACCCTTAACAAAACATATGTAGAGCTCATGGGCATATCATGCACACAATAATCATGGCAAAAATGACAAATATCTAAATGGAGCAGCAGATCTGACAATTATCTCAAGTAGCCCTCTTCTAACAGCATTTCGGGCATCAAGATGAACTCAAATGAAAATGATGCAATGGAATGAAATGATGTACTCTCTGAGCGAACATTTTGATATGCTATATGCCCAAAACGGAGCTACGGATGCAATATAGCATGATGAACAAAGGGCATATGGATCTGGGAAAACGGGGACTTAGAAGAAAATTTGGACCTCCAGATCTAGGGTTCGGTGGCCGCACTGGCGGCGGGGATCTCCGATCCGCGGGAAGCGAGGCGCGGGTGGCCGAGCCCGATGGAGCGGCGGGGAGCGGGCGTCAGAGTAGTCCGGCGGCCGGGTCCTGGCGGCGACCGCGCAGGTTGGCAGGGCGGCGGGGCGGAGTCGCACGTCGACGGCGACAGGCCGCGCGCGCGGCGAGCGATCCGGCCGGCGCGGGCGGCGCGGGAGCGCGGGGACGCGGGGAGCGGCGACGAGGGCCCGCCCCGGGCTTCGGCGGGCCGGCGGCGGGGGTTGCGGCCGGGCCAACGGGGGCGTGACACGTGGTGGCGGCGGCTAGCCGGACATGTCCGACTCGGCGCGGACGTTGTCCGGCGGCGCGAAGGAGATGGTTAGGGTTCATCCGCAAATTTCGGGAGGGGAGCACATATTTATAGGTAGAGGGAGCTAGGAGAGTCCAAATGAGGTGCGGTTTTCGGCCACGCGATCGTGATCGAACGACCGAGATGATGGAGAGGTTTAGGTGGGTTTTGGGCCAAATTGGAAGGGTGTTGGGCTGCAACACACACGAGGCCTTTTCGGTCCCTCGGTTAACCGTTGGAGTATCAAACGAAGTCCAAATGGTACGAAACTTGACAGGCGGTCTACCGGTAGTAAACCAAGGCCGCTTGGCAAGTCTCGGTCCAATCCGGAAATGTTTAATCCCCACACACGAAAGAAAGGTAGAAATGACCACCGGAGGAGAACGAAGCGCCGGAATGCAAAACGGACAACGGGGAAAATGCTCGAATGCATGAGATGAACACGTATGCAAATGCAATGCACATGATGACATGATATGAGATGCATGACAATGACAACAACACACGGAGACAAAACCCGAACCCGAGAAAATAAAATAACTTAACACCGGAAACGACAAGAGTTGGAATACATATTGGGTATTACATCCGGGGTGTTACAACACTCCACCACTACGAAAGGATCTCGTCCCGAGATCTAGGACTGAAAGAACGCCGGGTACTCAGAACGGAGGTGATCCTCGCGTTCCCAGGTAGCTTCACTCGGAATGGTGTGACCACTTGACTTTGAGAAATTTGATTGACTTGTTGCGAGTCTTGCGTTCAGTCTCTTCAAGAATAGCAACTGGGTGCTCACGATAGAGAGATCTTTTTGGAGCTCAATGTCCTCGAAGTTGACGGTGCGGTCAGGAGTCTTGAAGCACTTTCGAGCTGAGAGACATGGAACACGTCATGAACATTTGCAAAGTTTGAAGGAAGCTCGAGTTGATAGGCGAGATCGCCTCTCTTGCTGACAATCTTGAAAGGTCCCACGTATCTAGGGGCAAGCTTCCCTTTGATACCGAAGCGACGAGTACCTTTCATAGGAGAGACGCGGAGGTAAACATGATCTCCGATCTCGAAAGCCAAATCACAGTGCTTACTATCATAGTAGCTCTTCTGGCGGGATTGGGCTGCTTTGAGGTTATCTCGAATGACTTTGCACATTTCCTCTGCCTCTGTGATTAAGTCATTACCCAAAAGCTGACGTTCACCGGTTTCAGACCAGTTGAGAGGGGTACGACACTTCCTGCCATACAGAATTTCAAATGGGGCCTTGCCCGAACTTGCTTGAAAACTGTTGTTGTAGGAGAATTCAGCATAAGGAAGACAATCCTCCCACTTCATGCCGAAGGAGATCACACAAGCCCTGAGCATATCTTCAAGAATCTGGTTGACACGCTCGACTTGACCGCTAGTTTGAGGATGGAAAGCTGTGCTGAAGCGGATGTTGGTGCCCATGGCCTTCTGAAAAGAATCCCAAAACTTGGAGGTAAAGATGCTGCCACGGTCTGAAGAGATCACTTGTGGAATACCGTGCAGAGAGACAATTCGAGAGGTATAGAGTTCCGCCAATTGAGCTGCAGTGATTGACTCTTTGATAGGCAGAAAGTGAGCCACTTTGTGAGTTTGTCGATGACAACGAATATAGCATCATTGCCACGCTTGGACTTTGGAAACCCAGTCACGAAGTCCATTTCAATGTGGTCAAACTTCCATTCTGGAATGGCAAGAGGTTGGAGGAGACCAGCTGGCCTTTGGTGTTCTGCCTTCACTCTTCTGCAGACATCACACTCATTCACGAATTGAGCAATCTCGCGCTTCATTCGAGTCCACCAATAAGCCTGCTTGAGGTCCTGATACATCTTCGTGCTCCCAGGGTGGATGGAGAGGAGAGAATTGTGAGCCTCGTTCATGATCACTTTACGGAGGTCACCTTTGGGTACAACAATACGATCCTCGAAGAAAAGAGTATCCTTGTCATCAAGGCGGTAGCACTTGTACTTGGGTTGACTCTTGGCAATCCCAATCTTCACCTTTTTCACCATAGCATCAAGAAGCTGACTTGGCGAATCTGGTCTTCCAAGGTAGGAGAGACTTGAAGGTTGGCGAGGAAACCTTGAGGAACAACTTGCAGATTAAGTTTGCGGAAAGCTTCACAAAGCTCGGGTTGATAAGGCTTGAGAATAAGACTGTTGCAATAAGCTTTCCTGCTCAATGCGTCAGCAATCACATTGGCCTTGCCTGGAGTATACTCGATACTCGGATTATACTCTTGAATCATTTCGACCCATCGAGTTTGCCTGAGGTTGAGATTAGGCTGAGTGAAGATGTACTTGAGACTCTTGTGATCAGTGAAAATGTCCACTTTTCTTCCCAATAAGAGATGTCTCCAAGTCAAAAGAGCATGCACAACTGCCGCCAACTCGAAGATCATGAGTGGGGTAGTTCTTCTCATTGGGCTTCAACTGGCGAGAGGTATAAGCAACAACTTTCTTCTCTTGCATCAACACTGCGCCAAGACCTTGGAGAGAGGCATCACAAAAGACCTCACGGTGGATTCATCAGGCGGAGTCAGAACTGGAGCAGTGACTAATTTCTCTTTCAAAGTGTTGAAAGCAATGTCACACTCCGGAGACCAAACATACTTGACGTGCTTCTGGAGAAGATTTGAGAGAGGCTTCGCGATCTTAGAAAAGTTTTCAACGAATCTTCGACAATAGCTTGCGAGACCGAGGAAGCTACGGAGTTGCTTCATGTTCTGAGGAGGTTCCCAATTCACAATTGCAGACACCTTCTCAGGATTCACCGCAATGCCCTTGGCAGAGATGATATGACCAAGATAAAGAACCTCATCGAGCCAAAATTCGCACTTGGAGAACTTGGCGTAGAACTTGTGTTCCCTCAGCTTATCAGTACCAAACGCAAGTGCTTGGCATGATCTTCCTTGTTCTTCGAGAAAACCAGAATGTCGTCGAGATAGACCAAAACGAAGTCATTGGTGTAGGCGTTGAAGATGAAGTTCATCATGCGAGAGAAAGTCGGAGGAGCGTTGACGAGGCCAAAAGACATGACAGTGTATTCATATGAACCATAGCTTGTCCTGAAAGCCGTCTTGGGAATATCTTGCTCACGGATTCGAATCTGATGATAACCCATACGGAGATCAAGCTTGGAGAATACTTGGGCACCTTTGAGTTGTTCGAACAGCTCGTTGATGTTGGGAAGTGGGTATTTGTTCTTGATGGTCTTCTTGTTCAATGGACGGTAATCAACACAAAGTCGGTCCGTTCCATCCTTCTTCTTCACAAAAAGAACACCACAACCCCACGGAGAAGAACTAGGCCGGATGAGACCCATTCTCTTGAATATCGAGTTGCTTCTTCAGCTCCTTCAGCTCTTCAGGTCCGAGCTTGTAAGGACGCTTGCACACAGGTTCCGTGCCAGGCTCAAGATCAATGACGAATTCAACTGGCCGGTGCGGAGGCATTCCTGGAAGCTCTTCTGGAAAGACGTCTTGATATTCGCAAAGACTGGAATTTGCGAGATGGCATCCAGTTCACCCTTCTCATTGAGAGAAAACAGACGGATGTATTATCCCGAGCGGCAAAGACAATTACATCCTCAGACGAATGAGTCAATTGAATCTGCCTGGCTGCACAATCAAGCTGAGCCTTGTGCTTAGAAAGCCAATCCATCCCGAGAATAAGATCAATATCCGAGTTACCAAGAACCATTGGAGAAGCCAGAAACTTGAAATCACCCATCAAGATAGAAATATCCGGAACCATCATAAACTCAGACGCTTAGCCGGAGAGACGACTTGCATAGCTCTAGGTAAAGCCTTAGTACTAAAATTGTTCTCCGATGCAAATGGGAATGACATGAAGGAATGCGATGCACCAGAGTCAAAAAGTACTTTAGCAGGAATATCGTTAACAGGAAGGTTACCCATGATGACATCTGACGAGTCCTCTGCCTGAGCTGCATTCATCAAGTTGACCTTGGCGTGCTTGGGGTTATGCTTGACCACAGCTGTACTTGCCGATCTCACAGGAGGAGGAGGAGGAGGGAGACGCCTCTGATTGAAGCACTTTGTTGGCATAGTGACCCTTCTGTTGGCACTTGTTGCACGTGACCTCTGAAAGCGGACGGTGATACGGAGCACTCGATCTTGGAGCTTGAGACGAAGTCTTGTTCTGAAAGCCAGGGTTGGGTGGGTGGGAAGATCCACTGCCACCTTTGCTCTTCTGATACGGCTGACGGAACGGAGGAGGAGGAAGCCAATACTTCTGCTGCTTGGCCACTTGAGTAGAGGAAGAAGGAGTAGCATCTCTGACTCGCTTCTTGGAAGCATCACACCTCAGTTGAGCGGCCTCTTGCTTCAATGCCATGTTGTAGAACTCATCGTACCTCAAGGGCTCAAAGAGAACAAGAGCTAGCTGGATTTCTTCTCTGAGACCACCCCTGAACTGGTATATCATGCTCTTCTCATCAGGGACGTCCTGCTTAGCAAAGCGGGCGAGCTTCTGAAACAACTTTTTGTAGTCATAGACAGACAAAGAGCCTTGCTTCAGGTTGCGGAATTCCTCACGCTCTCTTTCAACCACGCTATATGATGAGCTCTGAAGTCTTGACGGAATTCATCCCAGGTAATCACACGGCCATCCCTCTGGAATCCTTTGTACTGCTGAACCATTCTGCAGCTTGGATCTTGAGTTGGAAGGAACGAACTTGACAAAGTCCTCAGGCCTGACGTTACTGCACTCGAAAATGCTTGCACAGATCCACGACCAATCGTCAGCATCGGTTGCCTCAACACAATTGCTGAAAGTCTTTGGCCCTGTTAGCAAGGAACTGGTTGAGTGTAGCAAAGTGATTCTGATTGTTGCCTTGGTTCCCTTGGTTGCCTTGATTGCGCTCTTGAAGAATTTGCATGATCAGCTGAGTGTTTGCATTGGTTGCGGCCATCACAGCTTGCCATGCCTCCGGAGGAGGTGGAGGTGGTGGCGGATCTTGATTCTGATTCTGACTGGTGCTCTTAGCGGGAGCCATCCTGAAGAGGTTGACCACCATTAGCACATAGACAGATAAAATGAAGCTGAATCCAACGGAATGAAAATTGCAACATATAGTCTTCACATCCGAACAAAATGAACGAATGCATTCTCTTGAAATGGTCACATATCCATAAATTGAGAAGCCACTTAGAATTTAGGTAGAGAAATAAATCAACAAGGTACGGATCAAGAACGAATACTCGGTAAGAAATCCCAATCTCAAACCAAATATCCGTGGAAGAAGAACTAGAGCTACAAGAATTCCCACCTATGAAACTCCCGAACCTTTCCGGTTATGCAATCAGGTGTTGGGGATACAGGGGAAGCATAATATCTCACCCAAATCTAGCAAATCCTACATCCAGCTGTATCCATCCTTCAACACATAACCGAGAAAAAACTTCGGAAACCATCTACCTCAACCTTCGAAAAGCATCCGTTATACAAGTTATGGCGATACTCCCGAACTCCCGCCCCAGTACTGGGTGGCGTCGAGGTTATCTCACCAACGAACTGCATAAAAGAGATTTTCGATGTCGGCGTACTAAACTCAGGTATTCCAGAACTGCAACGATAAAATTATGACGACAACACCTCAGAGCTCAACTCCCCGGGACACTTCCACAAAACCCCTGACAGGAGGCACCAAGACAATGTTCTCGTCATAACCATCGGAACGATTCCAAGATACCCGCGTGATCCTAAATTTTTTTTAGTGAAATTTGAGAAGAGAAGAGTCAAAACTCTACGTCAGGATGCCTTACCAGAGCGATGAGGAGACTGGGAAGTAAAAAGAATTCCTAAACTCTCCGATATATAATTCCTAAATGACTCAAAACATTTTTCTAGACACAACTCGACTGCTAAAAACGATCAAGCAATGGGGCTCCTAAGGTCGGGGAAGGCTCTGATTACCAACTTGTAACACCCTCGATGCGACTATAGCTCCCACGTGTCGAGGCACGACTTAGAGACATAATCGCATTGAAGCATATGTCGCAAGTTAGGCAATCTTCACAACATCCCATGTAATATAGATAATAAAAGGGGAGATAACATAGTTGGCTTACACTCGCCACGTCAATCAAGTACATAAATAACATTACATCATTCAACACTCATGGCCCGACTACGGCGCCAAAATAAAAGATAACCCAACATGCGACACGCCCGATCACCCAACTGGGCACCACTACTGATCATCAGGGAAAGACACATAGTATCGTTGAGAGTCCTCGTCGAACTCCCACTTGAGCTCAAGCGCGTCACCTGGAGCGGAATCATCAGGCCCTGCATCTGGTGTAATAGTAATCTGTGAGCCACCGGACTCAGCAATCTCGCACCCTCGCGATCAAGACTATTTAAGCTTATAGGTAAGGCAAGGTAAATATGTGGAGCTGCAGCAAGCGACTAGCAAATGGTGGCTAACTGTTCGCAAAAGAGAGCGAGAAGAGGAGGCAAAGCGCGAGCGAGAAACTAGAGCAACCTGCGCAAGCATTACTCCAACACCGTGTCCACTTCCCGGACTCCGCCGAGAAGAGGCCATCACGGTAACACACTCAGTTGATTCATTTTAATTAAGTTAAGGTTCAAGTTATCTACAACCGGACATTAACAAATTCCCATCTTCCCATAACCGCGGGCACGGCTTTCGAAAGTTCAAATCCCTGCAGGGGAGTCCCAACTTAGCCCATGACAAGCTCTCACGGTCAACGAAGGAATAGACCTCCTCCCGAGACGTTCCGATCAGACTCGGTATCCTCGGTTCTTCAAGACACTTCGACAGGTTAAAACAAGACCAGCAACACCGCCCGAATGTGCCGACAAATCCCGATAGGAGCTGCACATATCTCGTTCTCAGGGCACACTCAGATGAGACTAGCTACGGTAAAACCACCCTCAGAGTTTCCCCGAGGTGGCCTCCGCAGCAGCTCAGTGGACCAACACTCAGAGGAGCACTGGCCCGGGGGGGTTTAAATAAGATGACCCTCGGGCTCCGGAAAACCAAGGGAAAAAGAGGCTAGGTGGCAAATGGTAAAACCAAGGTTGGGCATTGCTGGAAAAGCTTTAATCAAGGCGAACTATCAAGGGGTTCCCATTATAACCCAACCGCGTAAGGAACGCAAAATCCGGGAACATAACACCGATATGACGGAAACTAGGGCGGCAAGAGTGAAACAAAACACTAGGCGAGAGGCCGAGCCTTCCACCCTTTACCAAGTATATAGATGCATTAAGATAACATGCAATATAATGATATCCCAACAAGTAAATAAATGTTCCAACAAGGAACGGCCTCCAATCTTCACCTGCAACTAGCAACGCTATAAGAGGGGCTGAGCAAAGCGGTAACATAGCCAATCAACGGTTTGCTAGGACATGGTGGGTTAGAGGTTTGACATGGCAATTTGGGAGGCTGAAAGCAATGGTAGGCATCGTAGCATTGGCATAGCAAAAGAGCGAGCATCTAGCAAGCAAAGATAGTAGTGATTTCGAGGGTATGATCATCTTGCCTGCAAGTTGTCAGAGTTGACTGGATCCTCGAAAGCAAACTCAACGGGCTCCTCGTTAGCGAACTCGTCTCCCGGCTCTACCCAAACAAGACAAACAAGCAACAAGGAACAATCAACCACGTGCAAGATCAAACAATATGATGCAAAGATGATGCTATGCGGGATGCGATGCATGCAAGATTTGACAAGGGATGCATGAACCTGGCCTCAACATAAATCCAAGTGTGCCACTGAAGATGAGATGAAATCGCTTGAAAACGATATAAAGAACGCCGGAATCGGAGTTACGGTTTGGAAATGGCAAGCAATTCAAATATGACCACGTTCTGCGATTTACAGCAAGTAGCCATCTAAATGCAACAAGATGAACATGCTACAGCACCCAAACATGGCATCAAAATACATGGCAGGGATCCTTTCATGATGCTTAACAAAAGATCTAGCACTGAGCTACGACCAATTCATCCATTAACAGGTTCAAACAAGCATGGCAAAAATGCATATGTAAACAGATTTCAGACTTATTGAAATTAACACTTGTCTGGAATTTCAGATCAGGTAGCACTCTTCGGAGCAAAAACTATATGCTACAGGACCTGAACATGGCAAAGTAAAGCATGGCATGGAGCTACTCAAAGAGCTTAACAAAAGTCCCTTAGTGACCTTGAGCCAAAAGGATCAGAAAATACAATTGCAAGCATGTGAACATGGCAAAAACATAATCAGTTCTCAGACTTTGTGAAAACTGGAGCATGCTGAAAACAGATATCAAGTAGGCATGTTTACGAGCTCGATGCACTCACTACAGAGCAAGTCATGACATGATCTAAGCATACACCCATCAAGAATACACAAAATGCAAGCTAGACATGGCAAGAACAATAGCATAGCATGCACGGATCAACTACAACATCCTCGGCAAAATCGCTAACAAGTAGACAATCTGCCCAGATTCACAATGACAAAAGTAGAGCTCGATTGACTCAAGCTAGTGTGCTCCATAATTGCAAACAAAGACATGGATGGATAGAGCACTACAAGATTAACAAAACATCCTTACTGATCATCCTCAAAAGAGGCACGGATCACTAGGAAACAACATGAACATATGGCATATGATAAACAGCTCAAGGACTTAGTGGAAATGCTAAGTCCCTGAAATCAGCATTAACCAATGCACCTTTCTTTT
>NC_053025.1:468800544-468875976 GCF_003073215.2 Triticum urartu | reverse complement strand
ATCTCTATTGGTGTTGTGCTACTGTTTAGATACTGTCATCAAAAAGTGGTATTGTCCTTGAGAAGTGCTTTATCTGTGTTGTTTTAAATATTTCCTTTCCTTTTTTTCGAGCAAACAGGGATGCTAGCATTTAGTTATCCCCTTGTCTTTGCACAACAGGCTCATCCTCCTCTGAAGAAGAATATGGAGTATGTGAAGTGAGTAGTTCCAATTATGCCAGGATGAAGAAGCCCTGTCTATCTTCTCATCAGAAGGAGCAGTTGAAGGATGGTGTCAGTGTCAAAACTGGCGGATCTCGGGTAGGGGGTCCCGAACTGTGCGTCTAAGGCGGATGGTAACAGGAGGCAGGGACACAATGTTTACCCAAGTTCCGACCCTCTTGATGGAGGTAATACCCTACGTCCTGCTTGATTGATCTTGATGATATGAGTATTACAAGAGTTAATCTACCACGAGATCGTAGAGGTTAAACCCTAGAGGCTATCCTATGGTATGATTGTATATTGTCCTATGGACTAAACCCTCCGGTTTATATAGACACCGGAGGGGGCTAGGGCTACACAAAGTCGGTTACAAGGGAGGAGATCTACATATCCGTATTGCCAAGCTTGCCTTCCACGCCAAGGAAAGTCCCATCCAGACACGGGACGAAGTCTTCAATCTTGTACCTTCATAGTCCAACTGTCCAGCCAAAGGATATAGTCCGGCTGTCCGGAGACCCCCTAATCCAGGACTCCCTTAGTAGCCCCTGAACCAGGCTTCAATGACGATGAGTCCGGCGCGCAGTTTTGTCTTCAACATTGCAAGGCGGGTTCCTCCTCTGAATACTCCATAAAAGATTTTGAACACAAGGATAGTGTCCGGCTCTACAAAACAAGTTCCACATACCACCGTAGAGAGAATAATATTTCCACAAATCTAATCTGCTGACACGTTTTGATAGCATGACATCATGTCATGGCCCGGTCTTTATTCGAACCGTTTTTCTCAACCAGCACTGCACAAATCGCGAGGCGGTTTTCCTGACACATCTTGTCAAAGCAGAGATCGTGTCCCCCTTATTATGGGATTCTCATCAATAGGGACGTGGGTAACCCAATCGTGCCTGTTGGTATGACTCCTCGATTTTAGGCAAGTCCCAAACGGCCACGAGGAGGACGCTTGATATTCACCCTCTTTATAAAGAGGCCAAGGCCTGTCCTTTTTCCCCTCTCGTGCTCAATCGAATCCTTCCAATGCCTCGAGTTCCAACACCCAAGGCTCAGGTCAGGCGCTTCGGACCTTCAACCATGTCCGGATCCAACCTCCAAGGTCGGTGGATGCCTTCCTCTGTCACAGAGGAGGACATCAAGAAGCTGAGAGAGGCCAGGTATCTGACCGCCGAAATCTCGCACAGGCTGCCTGCCCGAGGGCAGGTCATCCCCACTCCCGAACCCAACGAGAGTGTTGTGTTCATCTCTCACTTCCTCTGAGGGCTAGGCCTCGCTCTGGATCCCTTTGTTAGGGGGCTCATGTTCTATTATGGGCTGGATTTCCATGATTTGGCCCCGGATTCCCTCCTTCACATCTCGTCGTTCATCGTCGTGTGTAAGGCCTTCCTTTGCATTACCCCACACTTCGGCCTGTGGCTCAAGACTTTCATTGTGAAGCCAAAGATGATCGAGGGGCGTCACACAGAGTGCGGAGGTGCCGCAATAAGCAAAAGTGCTGATGTTCCGTGGCCAGAGGATTCCTTCCGAGAGGTGTCTGGTTTATGGCAACGAGAGTGGTTTTATATCACAGCTCCCCGAAGTGCCAAGTGGGTAGCCGCCCCTGCCTTTCGCTTGGGCCCTCCACCACAACTGACGTCATGGATCAACAAGGGGCTGAACTGGGGGCCAGTAAATGATGTGCCGATATTGCAGAGTCACATCCGAGATCTCCTTGAGAGAGATGTCAGCCTGGTCATGGTAATGCAAGTCATTCTAGTTCGTCGAGTCCAGCCTTGCAAACGTCGACCCCTTCGTATGTGGGAATTCAACCCGGAAGGACCGCAAACTATTCAACACTTCCTCGGCATGACGCTCGAAGAGATGTACAAATTGTTCTTCGGACCCCAAATAGAGTGTGCGGACACCACCGAGGATGCGGGTCTGAGCTATAATCGCCCCGATACCCAAGTAAGTAATCCCATGGCCGAACACGCTGTCTTTCTATTTATCATAACATCATTACAAAAAGTCGCTCTTTGACCAGGACTGGATAACAAAGGCGAAGATGATCAGGTGTTCGGCCCCCCTTCCCGAAGGCTCGGCCAATCCAGTACTAGACAGAATGCTCGAGCCGGCGCCTTATCAGGCGCCCTCAGAGGAAGATAAAGGGGGGAATAAAGAGGCTGAAAGCGGGCCTCACTCACTATTCGTTCAAACCGGGGGAGTTAGCGCCTCCGCGAAGGAGGATAGCCAGGGAGAAGAATCTGAAATTCCCTCTCCCCAAGGAAGGAAGAGAGCCACCTCGGAAGACCCGGAAACAAATGTTTCCAAACGTGGGAAGAAATCTCCGCCAGAGGGCCCTGCCTTGGAGGGTACTCTTGCCGTACAGTGTCCGCAAGGGGATCAGCCCTCTACCGAGCTGTAAGTAAACAAAAAGTACTTAATAGTAAAAAATCTTACATTACTTCTGAAGATAATAACCGAAGCATATATCTTGCAGTTCTGATCGTAGCCCTTCTCTACAGAGTTCGTCTTCGGGGGATCTTCTTCCGAAGATGATGGAGAGCGAAACACCTCCCTTTGCCACCCCGCCTCATGAGGCGGGCGACCCTAAAGTGTCGTCGCGGAGGGTTTCTCCTGACCCGCCAAGGCCAGAGGGTAATCCTTTGGCCACCCGAAGTCCCCAGTATTCGGCTCCTAAAGAGAGCAACAGAAAGAGTTCGAAACCGTACAGTGTGCGGTCGGACGCACTGAAGGATCTTCTGGAGCAAGTGGCCATCTCAGAAGCGCATCGTACGCTAATGGGTACGGTGATTGAAAGGATTTCATCCGCCGAAAGCGGGTTGCATGAAGCTTTTATGAGTCTGTTGAAAGGCTTTGAGGTACATGAAATAGTGTATGTTTTTGACAGTACCGCACACGTTAGGTGTGCCCTATGCAGATAGTAGCCCCTGAGACTCTGGTTGCCGTTAAGAACGGCGGCAAACAGAGGATCATAGTCCCAGGTAATAATCATACCGCCTTCATGTGCAGGTGGCTGAAGTTCCAGTGGCTAACTGGACTGATGAGTTTGCCGAGCTAAGGCGACAACTTGATGCGGCAGATGCCGACATCATGCTTGTCAACAAGCGGCTTGACGAGGCACAAGGTATGTGATTTCTCCGGTGATCAACACATAGTAAGAGGAGCATGATGCCAGTATCTTTAATATGTTGTGACTGCAGATGGAGCTGCCATCGTGGAGAACCTTCGGGCAGAACTTGCCCGAGCCAAGGAACAAGGCAGAAATAGCGATGCGGCCGCTCTAAAGGCGGTCGAAGAGCTGAGGGACGAACAGGCCGCGCATTGCCAAAGCAAGGAAAGAATAGCCAAGATGGCTGTTGAGTTGAAAGATGCCACTGACCATTACCAGCTTCTTGAAAAAGAAAGCCGAGCGAAGGCGACGAACCTGGAGAAGGCCATGGTAGCAGCCAAGGAAGCCCGCTCTTAAAATCAGAGCGACGAAGGAGGAGCTGCGTCAAGCTGGAGATATCGTGGCTGGGAAGCCCTTTTTGTTGCGGACTAAGTCCGGAGATCCGAAGTATGCCCCTCTTGATCAACTATGGAGTTCTGCAGATGCATACGTGGATTTGGCAGCAAGTGCTACTAATGCGGCCGAGTACTTCAAGGATCAGAAAGATCGTGAAGTGGAAAAGTTGTTCTGGTCACAGTTCCATGCTCCAGTGCATCCGCTGCTGTTGAATGAGCGAATGGCCGAGTGGACCGAGCTCCATAGGTTGTCCGGACTTGCCATGAGGTCTGTTGTGGATCATCTGTGGCCTGAAGGGCCAAGGACGAATAGTTACTTTAGTTTAGTGCAACAATTCCTTAGTGTTGTGCTGCACATCAACGCTATGAAAAGGTCGACGTGCATAGAGGGTGCGTGGATGGCACTTGCCCGTGTCAAGACATACTGGGCAGAGATGGAGGCCACCACTATTGCAACACAGGGTTCGGCCGTGGGCCGAGTAGCTGCCGAGCACTACTTTGAAGAAGTCCTTGAAGGCGCTCGTTCGATAGAGGCTCAGTGCTCGAAGAATATTATGTTCTAGTGACATGTATTCCCATTGTAAAACAATGATTTGTTGAATTATAAAGGATGTGTTTATACTTTTTCCTGAAAGTATTATGATGCATCCTGTGCGGCCGTTTATGTATATATGAATATAACCTGAAAGATTGCAGTCGTCGGCTTCAGCCCCCACGCATATAATGCAAGGGTGTTCGCAGAAAACGCATATTCACACTTGATCCAGCGTCTTGGTCCACGAAGGAGGTGTTAGCGCAGCGAACGAGGCAATCGGACTATATTGCTTTAACACTTTCACTTAGCCATAGGAGTTTGACGGTGGGACTACTATATAGCCCCTGGTACTTCCACGCTTGTCCGAATACGGGGCGCATACATACATGCTCGGGAAACGGCCCTTTGTTAATGCAGAGGAATCCCGAAGATTCCGCTAAGTCATCGAGTGGTTGACCAGTCTCGCGCTTTATCATGACAGTCAGTTTTCGGCTTTCTCTACTGAGGTGCTCATCCGGATGAACCAGGGCACAATCGCAGTAGTTCTCCCGGTGCCGCCTTAGCCGATAGAGTGGAACATAAGGTAGCAAAACACGGGAGTCGGGCATACCCGACATTTGACCAGAGACATGATTCGGAGCTGATGCATATAAGGCCAAACTCGCGACGCCGAACACTCCCTAAGGTATTCGTTGTTTATAACATATGTCGGGCTGAACAATGCTCGTAATAATAAACCCCGAGTGTCCAGGTACGTGCAATATCCTGACGTGGCCACATGCCAATAACGTCAGTATCCTTGTCGGTTGTATTGAGTATCCAGAGGATGTGAACAACAAGAGACAGTAAAAAAGGTTTACGCAGGGTCTTAATCTGAAAAGAAACATTTGAGCGGGTCCCTGCTGCACGTCTGCGCCTGTGTCTCTGTTGTGCCATGTCCTGGACGGGTGTAGCACGATTGTCATCTGTAAAAGAGAAGAACTTAGGTGAAAGTTGTCGTGCCAGAAAATTGGTTATTATCAATAAACCATTAAAATTCAAGATAAGTCAAGTTGAGCCGAACTAGCCCTGATTACATGCGGGAAGCCCCTGGTACCATCTATGAGGGTTTAACCATAAAATCAATCTCATGTATATGTAGTGATGTGCCGGACTCGTCTAACCGTGTCCGTGGTCTTGACGACCTGTCATTTTTTCTGGTTGGTGAGGCCGTCTAGTGCTCGGCTGTTAAAGCTGTCGTACATTCTTTCGCGCGTAGAGAACGCTCAATATTTCCACTAACTGTGATGGTGCCACGTGGACTGGACATCTTAAGCTTGAGAGAAGCGTAATGCGGTACTGCATAAAAACGAGCGAAAGCCGCTCTTCCGAGTAGTGCTTGATAGCCACTTCGAAATGGAGCGATGTAGAATGTTAACTTTTTGCTTCGGAAGTTGTTGGGAGAACCGAATACAACCTCTAGTAATAGAGAGCCCATACAGCGGGCCTCTGGGCCTGGTATCACTCCTTTGAAGGTAGTAGTACTGTGGCTTATTTTTGTCGGGTCTATCCCCATTTTGTGGACTGTGTCCTGATATATCAGATTTAGACCACTGCCGCCGTCCATAAGGACTCGTGTGAGATGGTATCCGTTTATTATTGGGTCTAACACCAAGGCAGCCAATCCTTCATGCCGAATGCTTGTCGCGTGATCCCCGCGATCAAAAGTGACCAGGCAGGCCAACCAGGGGTTGAACTTAGGGGTGACAGGCTCTATGGCGCGTATGTCTCGGAGTGCATGTTTGCTTCTCCTCTTTGTCACATGGATCATGTTTACTGTTTTAACCTCTAGTGGGAATTTTTTCTGTCCTCCAGTGCTTTGCTAGCGAGGTTCGTCCTCGTCTTCACTTGGTGTCCCCCCCCTTGTGTTCGGCGTTTAGCTTACCGGCCTGCTTGAAGACCCAACATTCTCTGTGGGTGTGATTTGCAGGTTTATCGGGGGTGCCATGAATCTGACATTGTTTGTCGAGAATCTTGTTTAGGCTAGATGGTCCATCTTTGCTGCCTTTGAAAGGCTTTTTCCGCTGACCTGGTCGAGAGCCCCTGAATCCGGCGTTGACCGCCGTATTATCTGGGCCATCATCTTTATTTCGAAGCTTGTTTTTACTGCGTCGTGGTTTTCCATTGCCATCCGTGGCTTCGGATGTGCTTGGGTCGCTGGTGCTACTGCGGGCTAACCAGCTATCTTCGCCCGTGCAAAAGCGGGTCATGAGGCTTGTCAGGGCTGCCATTGTTCTCGGTTTTTCATGGCCGAGGTGTCTGGCGAGCCATTCGTCTCGGACGCTGTGCTTGAAAGCTGCTAAGGCTTCGGCGTCTGGACAGTCGACGATTTGGTTCTTCTTAGTGAGAAACCTGTTCCAAAGCTTTCGGGCTGACTCTCCGGGTTGTTGAATTATATGACTTAAATCGTCTGCATCCGGAGGTCGGACATAGGTCCCTTGAAAATTAGCCCGAAAAGCATCCTCGAGCTCCTCCCAACTTCCAATTGAGTTTTCGGGGAGGCTTTTCAGCCAGTGCCGAGCTGGTCCTTTAAGCTTGAGGGGCAAGTACTTGATGGCATGGAGATCGTCTCCACGAGCCATATGGATATGGAGGATAAAGTCCTCAATCCAGACCCCAGGGTCTGTGGTCCCATCGTACGCCTCATGCTCACCGGTTTGAATCCTTCTGGGAATTCGTGGTCCAGCACCTCATCGGTGAAACATAGGGGGTGTGCGGCACCCCTATATTTGGATGTATCATGGCGTTCGGACGGTTGTAGTATTCGGTTTTGATTTTGTGCCGGAGCACGCTTCCTAGATCCATAGATGGATCTTGTCATACTGGATTTTTGGCGCAAGTCCTCACGTAGATCGTGTGTTGACTTATGTGCAACCTTGTTAGCCGCTCTATCGCGGTCACAAGGTGGTTGTTCCGGTCGGTTGACCGTTTTATTTTTCGGCTGTATGGGGTCTAAGGCCTCATCGTCAAATTCGGGTAATAGCTTGCGCTTTGGATAGCTCTTTGTGTGGTAACCTCCACCATACTTGTCTTTGTTGTCGAGCACTTTGTTCCACCTGTTGTTGAGTGTATTTTGTTCGGCCTTAAGCCTTTGCTTCTGCTTCTTCAGACTCCTCGCTGTGGCAATAAGCCTTCTATGGAGGTTCTCTTGCTCCAAGTGCATTTCTGGGATGATGTGTGCATCTTCGTCCGGACTGTTTTCCTCCCCAGAGGGGGTTTGATGAGCTTTATCCTCGGCATCGCCGTGTACGGACGTCGGATCCGTACTATGTTCGCCGTTTGCAGCTTCATCATGCTCTGCCGCTGGGGCAATGTGGTCGTCATTTCCTCTGGAGTCGACTGGAGTGTTATTTTCTCTTGCGCTGTTATTGCTGTTTTTGCCGAGGCGGGATTTGGAGCGGCGCCTACGCGGACGCTTTGTTTGCTTCTTGGAGGGGTCCTCCTCCGCTATCTCCTCCCGTTCCTCATCATCGTTTTCTTTGGGCGTATCCACCATGTATATGTCATGTGATGAAGAGGCTGTCCAGTGCCCTGTGGGCACTAGTTCCTGTTCCTCTCCTGCATCGTCGTCCATGTTGTCGATGTTTGAGGAGTCGAAATCGAGCCTGTCGGTTAAATCGTCGACAGAGGCTACTAAGTGGGTGGTGGGTGGGCAGCGAATTCTTCATCGTCCACATCTCATTCTAGCCGGACATAGTTCAGCCAAGGATCTCCTGACAAGGAGAGAGACCTTAATGAATTTAGCATATCGCCGAAGGGTGAGTGCTGAAAGATATCCGCGGAGGTGAACTCCATGATCGGGGCCCAATCGGATTCGATAGGCACGGATGCAGGCGACTAGGAGTCCGTGGCCGGAGACGAATCCAGTGGTTCGGCAACACGGCTCTCGTAAGGGGTGAAGTCAGTATCCGGCTCTATCGCCACTGAGAGTGTGGCCTCCATGGCGGGGACCCCTCCGTCCTCGGATGGCGCAATTTGCTCCGGATTGAAGGCCGGAGTAGTTGCAGATGCGATCTCCCGAACACTGTCTGACAGCAAAGTTACGGCATGCTCCTCGTGATTGTGTGGCGCACCTGACATGGGCTCAAATCCGTCGAAGATCAAGTCTCCGAGGGTATCGGCGGTGTAGTTTAAGTTTCCGAACCTGACCTGATGGCCAGGGGCATAGCTCTCGATCTGCTCCAGATGGCCAAGCGAATTGGCCCGCAGTGCGAAGCCGCCGAATATGAAGATCTGTCCGGGAAGGAAAACCTCACCCTAGACCGCATCGTTACCGATGATCGAAGGAGCCATCAAGCCTTACGGTGACGGCACAGTGGAACTCTCAATGAAAGCACCAATGTCGGTGTCAAAACCGGCGGATCTCGGGTAGGGGGTCCCGAACTGTGCGTCTAAGGCGGATGGTAATAGGAGGCAGGGGACACGATGTTTACCTAGGTCCAGGCCCTCTTGATGGAGGTAATACCCTACGTCCTGCTTGATTGTTCTTGATGATATGAGTATTACAAGAGTTGATCTACCACGAGATCATAGAGGCTAAACCCTTGAAGCTAGCCTATGGTATGATTGTATGTTGCCCTATGGACTAAACCCTCCAGTTTATATAGACACCGGAGGGGGCTAGGGTTACACAGAATCGGTTACAAGGGAGGAGATCTACATATCCATATTGCCAAGCTTGCCTTCCACGCCAAGGAAAGTCCTATCCGGACACGGGACGAAGTCTTCAATCTTGTATCTTCATAGTCCAACAGTCCAGCCAAAGGATATAGTCCGGCTGTCCGGAGACCCCCTAATCCAGGACTCCCTCAGATGGTTTCATTACCCCCCACAAGACCAAACTAACTTCAGCTCAGAAGGACTGACAAATCTCCATTTTCTTGCTGTGATGCACGAGTACAATGTTGTTCTTGGATTCTTTCTGGTGAGTTCCATTTTTCGAAAAGTGTGCTCTACATGGACCATGTCGGTGCCTGTTTAAACTATCAATTCATAGTACAGTTTGCTTTATACTAATCACTTTTTTGTATTTGTGCAAATAGTGTGCTCAGCTTGATTTCAATGGGAACTGCACAAAATGTTCATGAATACATCAAATCATTCATTTCCACCACAAGAAAGGAGGTGCCGATAAGTTCAAGGTGTTGCAACATATAAGGGCGAAATCATACAAGCTACGCGCGAATTTGGTTGATTTTGGTGGAACTGCACAAAAAGAACAACTGGTTTATTTAGCACGAGGTGCCATGTCAATGTCCGAATTGATGGCAAACCCTGCCCATTCCACAACCGTAGGCATTTGATATTTTGGAATGGGAAAACCTTGTCAAATTTTCCTCATTGATTTTAGCAAGAATACATGTGTTTGATATTTTCGAATGGGACGCCCTTTGCTGTCAGCAGCGTCGATCCATTTTTTCTTTATTCCTTAGTTGTGAAGTAAATATTGGCCCTGACATGTGAATCGCTGAGATGCATAATCATCGATTGTTTTGAATGTTCTCTATGAATTGCCAGGCCTGTGTGTTTGATTGCAATGTACAGGAACGCTAAAAGCTGCTCAAACTCTTTGTACTCCTTCTGTTCCTTTTTACTTCACACATTGTGAAAGTGCATACTTTTTTCTATAAGATTGGTCAAAGTAGAGATACTTTGACCGCAGACAAAACTTGTATGCAGACTAGAAAGGACCGGAGGGAGTACGTGTGAAACTGCTGCAAACGAGGTGATCACCCTAGGAATAATGCTAGTACGTATTGTTTTGCATGTTCATCCAATGCCAGTGATACAAGAATTCGAACTAATCGAAATAAATTCATTCATACACGGTCAGATTTCATATAAACATGCCGGATTTCATTACATTTCATACATTCTTCAACTAAAAAGGGTGCGCTGGAGGTATAATTAATTAACCGAAGCTACCCACCTGTGTCCTGCTGAGCCGAACAGAAGCTTTAGTGACTTAACTGCAGGTGCAGTTGCGTAACTGACATGTGGGCCAGATGCCTATTGGGCCCACGTGTCAGTCAGCCAACTGCACCAGCAGTTAAGTAGAAGCAGCGTCCTTCTCCAACATAGCTCTCCGACTCCATGTCGCCGCCAAGAAGCTAACCGGCCGTCAGTGGTCAATCCACCTAGCTTGGCTTCAACCGAGGGTGGCAGCGGTGGCCTTACTTGGACCCGAGCGGCGGCGACCTACCCTATTCTACTCTTCCTCGTTTTCTATGTGGCGGGGCCTCGGCGGAGCCGGCGATGTCCTCTGTCTCGTTGCCGGCGGGCGGCGCCTCGGTGGAGCGAGGGAAATCCTCCCCCTCGTTGCCGGTAGGGTGGGGCCTTGGCAGAGCCGGCGGTGTCCTCTGCCTCATTGTTGGTGCCGCGGGGCCTCGTCAACGCCAGCGGAGCGGGGACTCGTCGGAGCCGACATTGTCCTCTGCCAAACAGCGCCTCGCCTGCTTCATCGCCCTCTTTGTAGGCGGCCGCAGCCTCCGCCACCCGCATGTGGTACCGCCAGCGCTCGAGGCGGCCCTCGCGAGCGGAGCGGTACAAGTCGAGCAGCGCCTCCTGCTTTGCCCGCTCCGCGGTGATCTGCTCCTCCGCCTGCAGGTGCTC
The DNA here is from genome assembly GCF_003073215.2 of Triticum urartu. NCBI lineage: Eukaryota > Viridiplantae > Streptophyta > Magnoliopsida > Poales > Poaceae > Triticum > Triticum urartu. The sequence goes on along the minus strand of NC_053025.1, from coordinate 468,865,071 downwards.
CTAGAGGAGATGGTGGTTGTAGGCGGCGTCGGCCTGCGCCTCCTGGAACTGCTCCTCACGCTTTTGCCTCACTGTGTCCATATATTGGGCATAGGCCTCACCGATGGTCATGGTGCAATGCACCGGAGAGGATGGCGCGGAGGAGGGGGTTGGCGCCGGATCGTCCACTACCATGTTCTCCATTGGGACGTCGTCGTCCTCCGGCTGCCTGTCGGCCAGCCAGTCGGCAGCAATGGCTGCCATCTCCTTGTTGTCCGTCGTTCGCCCGTCCCGAAGAGCGCTGGAGCATGAGGAAGCCATGGTGGGCAGTAGTGGTGTGGACAGGAGAATAGGAACGAATGTGGATGACTACGGCTATGGCCGGCGCAGCAGTTTATATAGCAATGGTGGGCGGCGGAGGGACGGACGTGTGGCACCGGAGTAGCCGCCTCGGCAACCGTGTATCATTAATGTGGGCGGCAGAAGGATGGATGGACGGCACTTGTGTCGTTTGAAGGCGAAGCAATCGCATGCACCGAGAAGCGGGGCGGGCAGCGCTAACCGTTTCGGTCGAAAAGCGCGCGCGGGCGAGGGAGGCGGTCTGGGTGGGCCAGCGCAGTCAGACTCGGCACAACAGCCAGACATGTTGGCTCGCCAGCTACCTCGCCAAGCTGAGCGACGACAATCAGAAGATGGACGTAGCTTCCGACCAGGAGCCGGCGCCACTGTCCAAGCCGGTCCATGCTGTGTTCACCATAGAGCAGGTGCGGCCGCACTTCGATGCCCTAATGGCGGAAGAGCTACCAGCGCAGGAGGACCTATGCTGCAACCTCCATCTCCTCAATGAGCACCGGTGAACAAGCGAACGACAATGCCGTCGCGGACATGTGGCCCTATGATCCTGGCTTCCCGAATGAGCAGCAGGCGTTGTATCAGACCATCCGTAGGGCCCGCGAGGCCCTCTTCGTCATCCTTCGAGTTGTTGTGCTCGCCGTGGCGCCGCCGTCTCGCATTGTCAACATGGTCAACGGACATGAGGATGATGAGATGACTTTACTTGGAGAGGATGATTGTATAGACCCACCAGGGCCATAGCCGCACGTACGCAAGTGCCTCCTTATTAGTATATAAAACAATATTTTTTTGCTTCCTCCTGGTTTCCTGACATCAGGGTCCCACACCATTGTCAACCTATGTAGTCAATAAATGAGAGAATTGCACAAGAAGCGGCCAACAGCTGGGATCAAGCAGCTCGAGCAATATTTGTGTTTTTGAGGTGTGAGCACTGCAGAGTTTTTCTTGAGCGATGTTTAGCCCAGATATTAATTTTTCTCCTCTGAACAACAACGAAAACATCGCTGCAGCTATTAACTGGGCGGGCTGTGGCCGGTCTAGCCCAGGCCAGATATCCAGCCCAGATATTAATTTTTTTCAAGCTGAAAATGGCTAGCCTAGCTATACTTTTTTTAGGAATACCCAGGCAAGGTCAAGTTGTTATTCTCCGCCCCGCTGGACTGCAAATCTTTCCTAGGAGGGATGCATTAGGCTTAACAAGAAAATGAGCTTTAAGAAATAATAAATGGGATGTAATTATAAAAACTGGGCAGTAACTATAAAAAATGCACCAAACACGTAATTACTTTATAAAATATTATTTATGGATATTGAAAATTTTAATTTCATTAATTGTTGCGAGCGCAATGTTTCGTTGGATTTTTACGTAATATAAAATTATATTGAAATTGTATTTAATCTGACTAGAAATTTCAGGATAAAAATATTTTGGATCCCATCAAAGTGTGGGAAATTTTATTGAATTCTGTTTTGAGCGGTTGGTTGAAATGGGTCGTACTTTTAACAAACTGTAAATGGGCTGTAGTAAATTCCATTAGAATTCAAAAATTGGCTGCACATTCTTACAAATCTCAAATGGGCTATAAGTTCTCTGCCACACACTTGTGGCCTTACTAAGTTGACGCGTCCCCTCAAAAAAAGAGTTGACGCGTATGCAAGGCTTTGTCAACTTATAGTCAACACACGCTTCTAGCAGCAGTGGCCGTTGGATGTCCATCCAACGGATGCCGTGCTTCTTCTTCAATCTTGGATATTCTAGCTTCACCCGCCCAAAAAATGATTCCTCCCCTTGACATCTGGTTCGCACCGTTTCGGAAGTAGACCTATGGGCCTACTAAGTTGACGCGTACCAAGGGCTTTGTCAACTTAGTCAATATAAACGATTCTAGCTGCAGTGACCGTACGATGTCCATCCAACGGCCGTCATGCTTCTTCAACCTCTGGTCTTCTTGTTCCAGCCGCCCAAAGCAGCGCCGGTTGTGCTGCCTGCTCCTGCCTCCCGTGGCTGGCTGTGCTGCCGTGCAGGTCTCACCGCCCCTACTACTCCCACCGTTGGCCAGGGCATCCCTCCACTCACCAACACCCCCTGTTATTCTGCGGCAACGGCAGCCTCACACCGCAGCCGAACCGGTGAACCCTCATACTCCTCTCCGCGTGGGCATCCACTGCCGCGTCTTCCCCGGCTCCGCGTCGTCCCCTTCCTAGGCCTCGCCGCCATCCACCGCCCTGGTGCTCTCGGCGTGGCGTGGTCAACGTGGTCAAGGAACGACTTCCATCGGAAGAGTATTGTACGTGGAGAGGCTGACAGCTGGGTCCACGGCAGCCGCAAGGAAGTGCCTCCTTATTACGCGGAAAATAATTATTCATCCACCTGACAGCGGGGACCCACCGGACGGGCCACCGTATTTGGCGAAAAAAATGTTTCCCCCTGGCTGATGGGACCCACTGGACGGGCCAACGTATTTCGCGAAAAAATGTCCCCCCCTGCTGTCAGCTCGGACCCACCGGAGGTGCCTCCTTATTATGCACAAAAAATGAATACTCCCCCTGCTAGTTGGGACCCACCTTGGTGGGAGGCTGACTTGTGGGCCTACTAAGTTGACGGCGACAGAGTGCTTTGTCAACTTAGTCAATATGAACGATTCTAGCTCCAGTGACCGTACAATGTCTATCCAACGGCCGTAGTGCTTCTTCAACCTCTGGTCTTCTTTCTCTAGCCGCCCAAAGCAGCGCCGGTCATGCCGCACGCTCCTGCCTCCCGTGGCCGGCTGTGCTGCCGCGGAGGCCTCACCGCCCCTACTATTCCCACCGCTGGCCAGGCCCTGCGGCAACGGCAGCCGAACCAGTGAACACTCGTACTCCTCTCCGTGCGGGCTTCCACTGCCACATCTTCCCCGGCTCCGCGTCGTCCCCTTCCTAGGCCTCGCCGTCGTCCACTGACCTGGTGCTCTCGGTGCGGCGTGGTCAACGTGGTCAAGGAATGGATTCCATCGGACGTGGACTGTACGTGGAGAGGCTGATAGCTGGGTCCTCGGTCACAGCAAGGAAGTGCCTCCTTATTACGCGCAAAATAATTATTTCTCCACCTGACAGCAGGGACCCAGCGGACGGGCCACCGTATTTCGTGAAAAAACGTTTCCCCCTGACTGCTGGGACCCACCAGCTACATCTTCGCACGCAAGGAAGTGCGTCCGGGCAAAAAAATAAAATGATTCGCCCCCTGACTGCTGGGACCCACCAGCTACATCTTCGCATGCAAGGAAGTGCCTGACAGTCGGGACTCACCTGGTCGAAGTGTACGTAGCGTTGTCATTCCGATCGCGAACGTGTATGTACATACTGGTCGATGTAGAGGCGCGCACGTGTCGTAGTAGAGGCGCACACGTAGCATGTACACGTACGTACATCGGCCAATGTGCAGGAAAGAAAATACGGCCACATACGTACATACGGGCAGGGTCTCGAATGCCTACTCGCGCATACGTACGGCCAGGGCTCGTGTACATGGCTGGGATGGAACGGAGAAACAGCGTCATCGTCGTGTTCATGGGGGGCCAACCGGCTGGGTCGGAATGGAATGCGTCGTCGTGTTCATCAGGAGGGCTTGGACGGAACAGCCGATGGGAACGGGGCCTGGCGTACCACAGAATGTAGGAAATGGCCTTGTGTTCGACCAACCACGTTCGAAATGGGATCTTGTTCATCGGGAGGGGTCTCGTGTACCGCAAAACGGAGGAAACGGACCTCCTATGGTCGAAGCGGGGGTCCTGTTGATCGGGAGGGGTGTGGCGTACCGCAAAACGGAGGAACCGGACTTGTGTTGGAGCGCTACGGTCGAAACGGGGGTCATGTTCATCTCCACCGTCGACCCCCTCCAGCCTCCACGGGCTACTGTTCATCCACCGTCGACCCCCTCCAGCCTCCACGGGCTACTGTTCATCCACCGTCGACCTCCTCCAGCCTCCACATGCGACTGTTCATCCACGGGCTCCTGTTCATCCAGCCTCCACCGCGCGCTACTCCACCGGCTACTGTTCAACCAGCCCTCTCCACGGGCTCCTGTTCAACCACCCCTCCACGGGCTACTGTTCATCCAGCCCTCCACCGTCTACTGTTCATCCTGCCCTCCACGGGGTGGTCCTGTTCATCCTACCCTCCACGTGGTCCTGTTCATCCAGCCCCAACCGGCTCAATCGATCGGGGTACTGTTCATCCAGAGGCAACACCACGGGGTCCTGTTCATCCACTCCCACCGGGAACTGTTCATCCAACCCCCCCCCACAACGCTCACTGTTCATCCAGAGGCAGCATCGACTGTCTTCAGTTGGCAGCAGTAGCGAAGGAATTGCTTGATCGGGTTTAGTTAACAGCCATCGATCGATCGCTCGGGTTCAGTAACGCGTAGCCTGCAGTGCAATCGCTCGGGTTCAGTTAAAGCCCAACGCCTCTCTCGGGTTTAGTTAGAGCCCTTGCCTCGCACCCACGCACGTGCGTGTATGAGAGAAACGCGCATCGCTCGGCCCCGACCACCCACCGTAATCGGGAACACCCCGATATTTTCCTCGCCCTCGCTTCTACCACGGTTTTTTCCGTCATGGATGGCCCAAAGAATGTAATGCAGCTGCGTCCCCGGCCCGCCCAGGACGAAAATGTCAGGACCCCGATTCCAAGTCACATCGATCTAGCCGGTAACACCTCACATCACATTGCTGCCTCATGCACGGTATCCCCATGGGTGTCGCCTTACCATGGCCCGGGACCGTTTGCGCCTTTTAGCTCACGTATATGATAGTGTCACTAGCATCCATATGACAGAGAACCCGGGCCGACATGGCTAGTCGTGAAACCAAAGCGGCACAGACCTATGGAGACAGGCATACATGAATCACATCGAGCATGTCGGTCATCAGCGTGTGAATCCGGGCTGTAGCACTGGGCTAACAGGACTTCGGGAAACCCGGGCTGTAGCAGGCTAGACAGGACTCTGGAAGTCACCGCGTGACATTTCCCTGAAGGGACAGACATAGGAACGAAGTGAAACACATGTCGGCCAGTCAAGTGTCCTGAGCAGTAGTGCTGGGCTAGCAGGACTCCGGTGAACTGGGCTGTAGCGGACTACTATGGCTCGAGGAACACTAGACTACATTCCCCATAAGAAAGGCTGCCAAGGATAAACAACTAGATTGTCGGATCCCACTCATAGCAAGCATTTCAATCATACACACAATATGCCCGATATGAGTACATACAACATGGCATCACAACAAAACTCTACAACTCAAGTACTTTATTTAAAAAGGCTTCGAGGAGCCATACATAACATGTTCATACAGGTAGGGGTCACATGACCCGACACTCAAGTCATACAAGCATACAAGCACAGTGTGACCCGGCCACAGTGTATCTACTGCATCATAGCCCACCCCTAGGGTCAGCGCTACGCACGACCGCCAACACATAACCTACAAACACCAGAAACTAGTTGCAACTCTTGGACAGAGGGCGAGAGGGGTGAGTAAGTCGAGCGGGGTGATATTTCAGGGCCCAATGTGTGGTAGTAGCTGAATCTTAAATCACGCATACAGATTTTAGTTCTTACGGACGGCCTCAATGAAACAACCCACCATGTACTCCTACATGGCCTCTCATCGATACCTTTACCAAAATATGTTCAACACATCCCTCACATTACCGACATAATCATTTCACTCTAGCCCATCACCCAGATGAACCAGACCTGACACAACTCTAAGCATAGCAGGCATAGCAAGGTAGGAATCACATACATGGCTCAATCAACTCCTACACATGCTAGTGGGTTTCATCTAGTTACTGTGGCAATGACAGGTCATGCAGAGGATAAGGGTTCAACTACCGTAGCACACATCAGTTTGAATCGCGTTGTCTTAATGCAGTAAACAAGAGCAGAAGCGAGAACATGGGTTTGTATCGGAATGATCAATGGGTTGCTTGCCTAATGTAGTGGTAGTAGGGTACTGCCCTTCAGACGGATACTCGGGGTTATCCTCGGAGGCAGAACCTACCACGAAAGACACACCGAACATAATCAACACATGACAATATGCAACAATATGATGCATGCTATGACATGGCAAAATGAATGTGTCTTGGCCTAATGCAAGCTAAAACAGAAATGAATGAACTCATTTGAATCAAAGATTCAAATGTTAGTTCATTTAACATAGCCTTATTAGTGCATTATCTTATTTTTCTTAAACAACAAGGTTATCTTGTTTTGTCATGCATGAAACCATTACCAATGGATAGTGAATTTTTCTGATCAAAATTCATATATAAATCTTTGAATTTGGAGTTATGGTTGATTTTCTATGATTTTTAGAAGTTTTGGCTATTTTCTGGAATTTCCTATTAAAGAATAAATCCAGAAAATGAATAATTGCGCCAGCACTGCATCACTGTGACGTTAGCAGTCAACTGGGACGGTCCAGGTCAAACCTGACCAGTGGGTCCCGCGTGTCAGTGTCATAGCCTAACTAGTTTTTAGTTAGTCCTAATCCTAACTTAATTAGCAGGCGGTTCCCATCTGTCATAGACTAGGGGGGTCAAACTGGGCCCACCTGGGTCAACTCAGTTAGCGGAGGGTCAAACCCCTGGTCAGTAGGGTCAATCCCGCCGGCGTTGAGTCGCCGGCGAGGCCGAGACGGCGGAGGGGTTCGGATTTTGCCCTCCAGCGACAAAATTAGCGGCCGGGACCACCTACAGAGAGCTGGCACTCTCGCGCATCCATTGGAGCAAGCGAGAAAGGCTGCGGTGCAGTGAGCTCGCTGGAGTCGAGCTCGTGGCGGCGGCCGGGGCTCGGGCAACGACGGGTTCTGCGCTACGGTGCAAGGCAGGAGGAGCTGGTGGGCGCTACGGGCTCCTGGAGCCGTGCTGAGCGCAGAGGTGTGCTTGGCTTTGAGCCACTGTGGCTCTAGCCACGACGGCGACGAGGCACGGCGGCGACGAGCTTCGGCCGCGGTGGTTAGTAAGGCTAGAGGAGGAAATAGACGGCGGGGAGCGAGGGGTTCGGTAGAGGAGCTCACGGCGGTTGCAGAACGCGTCTCAGCGGGCTCGGGGGAGGTCGGACGACGTCGGGGCGTTGTCGGCGATCTCGGTTGCTCGAGGTAGAAGACAACCGCGGTGATGACGTTTGGGGGCGTCTGGTGCGGCGTGGCTCGGCGGAGAGGACGAGGGCGACGAGGCGGGGCTTTTGGACGGGTCAGTGAGGCGAGGGGAGCACGGTGGTCACAGTGGCGACGAACGGCGGCGACGGCTTCGCCCTGCTTCGGAAGAGAGGGCAAGAGAGGCAAGGCAGGGGGAGAGTGGAGCGGTCGAGGGGTCCAGGGGGTCGGCATGGCACTCGTAGACGGCGTCCGGGCGTCGGCAGAAGCAGGAGGTGGCCGGCGTGTGGCTGCGGGCGCCGGCCACGCGCCTCTTGTCCTCCTGGCGAGAGGAGGAGGATGACTGGCAGTGGCCAGTGGGCTGGGCCGAGCTGGGCCAGGCCAGGGCGACAGGTAAGTTCCTTTCTCTCTCCTTTTTCTGTTTTTTTATTTATTCTATTATTTCTGTAACTTCAGGGCCTTATTAAAAATGCCAGGGCATTTCCAAAAATCATAAAATTAATCATGGCTACTTCTTAGAATATATCCAACAGCAAACATTTTAGTTTATGATTATTTGAGCATTTAAAATATTTTATAGCATTTAAATGCCCAAATGCAAATACTATAAGAATTAATCCAATGACCTTAAGATGTCCTAGAAAAATGTGCACCATTTTTGTCAAAGGTTTTAACCCAAAACAAAAAGGGTGGTCTTTTTAGAAGGGCATTTCAGGTTCATTGAAAAAGTTTTTAGTAAACCCTAGTTGTTCCAGGGGGTGCTGGGGGTTCTGTCATCCCCATTTCAAGTTTAAAATAAATTTAAACATGATGCACATGTTCAACCAATCCTAATGCATGACTAACACAGGGATGTGACAACTCACCCCCACTCAAAAGAATCTCGTCCCGAGATTTAGGATCCTCCGGGAAGAAGGTGGGGTACTCGAGTCGAAGACGATCCTCCCTATGCCAAGTGGCTTCTTTCTCGGAATGGTGTGACCATTGAACCTTGAGGAACTTGATATTATGGCGTCGAGTGGTACACTAGGCTTGATCAAGGATACGAACGGGATATTCCTGATATGAGAGGTTATCTTGTAGATCAAGCGTTTCGTGGTCCACTCCACGGATAGGATCCGCGAAGCAACGCCTGAGTTGAGAAACGTGGAAGACATCATGAACTCTGGAAAGATGCGAAGGTAGTTCCAATTGGTAGGCAACTTCTCCTCGTTTGGCAAGAATGCGAAAAGGTCCAATGTAACGAGGAGCCAATTTTCCTTTGATACTGAAACGATGGGTTCCCTTTAACGGAGTAACCCGAAGGTAAGCCTTCTCGCTGACTTCATAAGTCATGAGCTTATGTTTACGATCATATTGGCTCTTTTGACGAGATTGGGCTGTTTTCAATTTCTCACGAATAACACGAACCTGATCCTCAGCTTCCTAAATCATATCCGGGCCAAAGAGTTGTCTTTCACCGGTTTCTAACCAGTTAAGAGGCCTTCGACATTTTCGTCCATAGAGAACTTCGAAAGGAGCTTTGCCCAAGCTAGCTTGATAACTATTGTTATAAGCAAACTCCGCGAATGGAAGGCATTTCTCCCAACCCATTCCGAACGAGATGACGGAAGCTCGGAGCATATCTTCCAGAATTTGATTGACTCGCTCTACTTGACCACTTGATTGAGGATGGAAGGCGGTGCTAAAAGAGAGACGAGTTCCCATAGCATTTTGGAAACTTTCCCAAAATCGAGAGGTGAAGAGACTCCCACGGTGTGAGTTAATTTCCAATGGAACACCATGAAGAGACACTATTCGGGAGATGTATAAGTCAGCTAGCTGGCTAGCGGTGATACTCTCACGAATAGGTAGGAAATGGGCTACTTTGGACAGACGGTCGATCACGACGAAGATGGCATTATTCCCTCTCTTGGTCCTGGGAAACCCAGTAATGAAATCCATACTGATTTTATCCCATTTCCACTCAGGAATAGCCAAAGGTTGAAGGGTGCCAGCAGGCCGTTGGTGCTCTGCTTTAACACGACGACAAACGTCGCAACTAGAAATGTATTGAGCAATTTCTCTCTTCATCCTAGTCCACCAAAACCTCTGGCGTAGGTCTTGATACATTTTAGTACTACCGGGATGAATGGTGAGAGGGGATTCATGAGCTTCCTTAAGAATCAACTGGCGTAGATGTTATTTCTTGGGAACCACCAAGCGGTTCTCGAAGAAGACACCACCTCGCTCATCCATGGAAAAACATTTAGCAACTCTGCTAGCAATGTTATCCTTAACCCGGTATATGCCCTTATCACGCTTCTGGGCAGCTATGATTTGATCCATAAGGTTAGGCTTCGCCACCAGGGTGGATAGCAATCCTCGAGGAACAATGTGAAGATTAAGCTTACGAAATTCCTCATGGAGAAGTGGTTGAATTGTTGTAACATCAGGTTGTTACAATAGGACTTACGACTTAGTGCATCAGCCATGACATTGGCTTTGCCCGGGGTGTAAGTTATTCCTAAGTCATAATCCGAGATCAACTCGACCCAACGTCTTTGCCTGAGATTCAAATCCGGTTGGGTGAAGATATATTTCAAACTTTGGTGATCGGTGAAGATCTCGCAACGATTACCGAGGAGGTAATGTCACTAAGTTTTGAGTGCATGGACTACAGCTGCAAGCTCTAGATCATTGTGGGATAGTTTTCCTCATGTGGGTGTAATTGCCGTGAAGCATAGGAAATCACCTGACGATCTTGCATGAGTATGCAACCTAGTCCTTGTCGCGAGGCGTCGCAATAGATAATAAAGTCCTTGGAGAAATCTGGTGGTACCAGTACGGGAGCAGATGTCAGGCGTCTTTTCAATTCCTGAAAGCTGAACTCGCACTGTGGAGTCCACTCAAACTTTTTATCTTTCTTGAGGAGTTCAGTTAGAGGTTTAGCAACCTTGGAGAAATTCTCGACGAAGCGGCAGCAATAGCTCGCTAAGCCAAGGAAGCTCTGAACTTGCTTGACCGTCTCAGGTGGAGTCCAATCAAGGACGACTTGAACTCGCTCGGGATTGACAGCAATACTCTTACCAGAGATTACATGGCCTAGATAGGTCACTTCTGGCAACCAAATTCACACTTGGAGAATTTGGCATAAAGGCGACGCTCTCGAAGTTTCGTCAATACCAGCCTTAGATGTTCGGCATGTTCCTCTTCATTCTTGGAGTAGATGAGTATGTCATCAAGGTATACTACGGAGAATTTATCCAAATACTCCATGAAGACCGAGTTCATTAACCGAGAGAAGGTGGCTGGGCCATTGGTTAAACCGAAGGACATAACGGTGTACTCGTATTGGCCATAACGAGTAACAAAGGCTGTTTTGGGAATGTCCCCGTTTCTGATTTTGATTTGATGGTAGCCCAACCTCAAATCCATCTTGGAAAAGACTGAGGATCCAGCGAGCTGATCATACAGATCGTTGATCCTGGGAAGCGGATACTTGTTCTTGATGGTGACCTAGTTGACAGGTCGGTAATCTACAACCATCCGATCCGTTCCATCCTTCTTCTTGACAAAGAGGACGGGGCAAGCCCAATGAGAGGAACTAGGACGGATGAAACCCTTTTTCAAGGACTCATCGAGTTGGTTCTTAAGCTCGGCTAGTTCTAAGGGTGCCATCTTATAGGGTCTTCTAGAAATTGGAACGGTTCCTGGAACAGGGTCTATCACAAACTGGACATCCCTGTCAGGTGGAACACCTGGCAGTTCTTCTGGAAAGACATCCGGAAAGTATCGGACTACCGGAACATCCTCAAGGTCTAGAAGGGGGTTGGCATTTAGGGAGTAAAGCTGGCGCTTGGCCACTCGAGTTAAGACATTGACTGTCTTGCCCGATGGGTGAGTAAGTTGAACGGTTCTAGTGGCACAATCAATCTTAGCATAATGAGATGACATCCAGTCCATACCCAAGATGATGTTTATGTGCGAGGACTTGAGAGCTATTAAGGATGCAAGGAAGACAAGTCTATCGACAAGAATTTCGTTCCCATGGCTTACTCTAGAAGTTTGCCATCTAGAGCCAGGGGTTTGAATTTCCATGGTAGCGGGCATGTCACAGAATGTCGTGTTATGCAATCGAGCATAGTTCTCGGATATGAATGAATGAGATGCTCCAGTATCGAAAAGAACAGATGTCGGATGGCAATTAACAAGGAGCGTACCAAGGACGACGTTAGGATCCTCATGAGCCTCCTCGGTTGAAACATAGTTGACATGGCCACGTGAAGTGGTGACCGGCTGGGCGTAGATTGTCTTTCCCGCTGGCTTACCACGACCAACGGACTTTCCAGACTGATTGGGGTTGTTGTTCTGAGGACACTCTCGGCTATAATGACCCGGCTCTCCACACTTGAAACATGTCACAACATTGGGGCATGGAGCAGCATTAGCAGTGGGGCCACCATAGGGCTTGGACGGTGCAAACTGCTGGTTGGGACGAGGCGCCTCAAAGGATGGCCTCAGAATGAACCTGGGCGGCAGTGCCGTGCTTGGGATCCACACCCGACGCTTCTGAGATCCAGAGCCGGATGAAGAGCCAAAATCACGGGAGTGCTTGCGTGAAGCATCATAATCAGACTAGCCTGTCTCAGCACTGATGGCTTTGTTGACCAACTTCTGAAAGGAGGTGCACTCGTGCAGACAAAGATCACGGTGAAGCTCAGGGCTAAGTCCCTTGCGGAACCTTGCCTACATCTTAGCGTCGGTAGATACTTCTTCAGGAGCATAACGTGCCAGATTCCCAAATTCACGACTATATGCATCCACAGTCAGTCTTCCTTGGGTGAAATTGCAGAACTCTTCCCTCTTGCGATCTATGAGACCTTCCGGGATGTGATGCTCACAGAAAGCCTCATTGAATTCAGCCCAAGTAGTGATTTGGCCGACCGGGCGCATAGCTTCAAAATTTTCCCACCAAAGACTAGCAGGGCCTTCGAGATGATAGGCAGCATAAGTAACCTTATCAGCTTCGGCTACGTTGGCAGAACATAGCTTGTGGGTGATGCTGCGAAGCCAGTCATCCGCGTCGAGGGGCTCGACGGAATGGTTAAACTTTGGTGGGTACAACTTGATGAAGTCATTGATTGACACCAAGTCATTTCGCTGATGGCGTGCAGTGTTCTGCTCAATCCGCTCCAGCAAGCGGTTAGTCTCACGCTTGTTTCTTTCCGCCTCCAGCATCACTTCGGCCAGAGAAGGCGGGTGAGGCAGATTTTCACCCCTAACTACACTGGCTTCCCCCTGCTCCGGGGCAACAGGGTTGCTGCAGGTGTTGACCATCCTAGGAGAAAACAAGACAACGGCTTAGATAAGGATGGCACAAACTTAGCAAGGAAGTGCAGAATGTAATGGATAACATGGAATGCAAAGATGTTCATCCGTATGTCATGGTAATATAGAACTGCCATATATATACCAACGGTCTACACACCATACATAGTTTAGTACAAGCCCAGGTTACAGTACAACTATGATGAAAGACGTTACATCTCATCGGAGGCATTCCAAGCTCCTATACATTATTTGTCTACACCTCCGGAATTGATTACACACAAAGTCATATTCCACAAGTCACGCAGGACAGTGGAGATACAACTATTACAATACTAGTGATACTACTACTAACTCGGACAGCTCCGTAGTAGTCCTCATAGAAGTCACCTCCATAGCCTAGAAGTTCAACGTGATCATCCGGGAACAGACGGTCCTGAGGAGCTTGTGGACCAAAGGGGCTAGGATGAGGTCTTGGACCAACAAACGGTGGCCTGCGGGGACCACGGGGTGGGGGTGATGCCTCCCACATCACGCCAATCCAGCATGTCTGGCAGAGCAGATCTCACAGGATACAGATCCCTTGTATCCATACATCCAGCTTGCACCGCAGGTGCAAACCGAGTCAAAGTGGCCCAATGATCAGCACGGGTGTTGAAAAGCTCCAGTCTCAAGGCCCGATTCTCTCGGTCCTTATCCTCGAGCATCTCAGCAGTGGTGCGAGTTAATGAGTCCTCACGTGTAGGGTCAGCATAGATAGCCTGGAGATACCCTTGCGCTCCCGGGAGTGAAGCTGGCATATAACGGAAGTCGGTGTTCCGAAGCAGGCCAGTCCGGACTCGCATGATGGTCATCATGGAATAGGCAGCATCCTGCACAGCCATCTCAATAGTAACCCCGAGTCCATAGGAACAGTGGAGGGGCTCGGTAGATCCAGGATAAGAAGGAAATATCCTGACGGTGCAGAAATATTGGCTTTGATTAAAGTCTCAGAATTGCTCTTCGACAGTGTATTCGGGATAACAACGGTAACCCGTCTCGATCATTACCCGGACTAACATAGCAGTATGACCGGGCACATTGAGGCACCGGGTCAGGCGAACCACTTGGTTTTGAGCATGAGTGGCCATCTGAAAGCACAACCACAATGCAAAGACATTAGAATTTCTAGGGAAAATTGGACAGCATAACAGCTGTAAATGCTCAGAAAAAGATTTGAGACATCCGCAACAGTTTGCAATACCACTCAACAACATCATATCAAGGTTCTGATTCAACTAGCAACATACTAAAAGTAGTAGAAACTGTACTGAGTCTTGTAACAACAATCCTATAAGCTACTACGGATTAGTAACACGTGAACCTGACAGAAGAAGAGAGCCTAGTCCTTAACCCACGTTGAATGAGAAGAGAATGACTCAGATCAGAGGGCATAAGGTAAAGGAGTAAAAGAGCCTTATGTTCCCTCCCACAATCAATTCCCCTACATATAACTAAAGCATTTCTAGACTCGACATCGACCAGTTTGGCTCAATGAACCTACAGGCAGTCCGGCTCTGATGCCAACACTGTCAGGACCCCGATTCCAAGTCACATCGATCTAGCCGGTAACACCTCATATCACATTGCGGCCTCACACACGGTATCCCCACGGGTGTCGCCTTACCATGGCCTGGGACCGTTTGCGCCTTTTGGCTCACGTATATGATAGTGTCACTAGCATCCATATGACAGAGAACCCGGGCCGACATGGCTAGTCGTGAACCCAAAGCGGCACAGACCTATGGAGACAGGCATACATGAATCACATCGATCATGTCGGTCATCAGCGTGTGAATCCAGGCTGTAGCACTGGGCTAACAGGACTCCGGGAAACCCGGGCTGTAGCAGGCTAGACAGGACTCCGGAAGTCACCACGTGACATTTCCCCGAAGGGACATACATAGGAACGAAGTGAAACACATGCCGGCCAGTCAAGTGTCCTAAGCAGTAGTGCTGGGCTAGCAGGACTCTGGTGAACCGGGCTGTAGCAGACTACTATGGATCGAGGAACACTAGACTACATTTCCCCATAAGAAAGGCTGCCAAGGATAAACAACTAGATTGTCGGATCCCACTCATACCAAGCATTTCAATCATACACACAATATGCCCGATATGAGTACATACAACATGGCATCACAACAAAACTCTACAACTCAAGTACTTTATTTAAAAAAGGTTCCGAGGATCCATACATAACATGTTCATACAGGTAGGGGTCACATGACCCGACACTCAAGTCATACACGCATACAAGCACATGCGGAAGCAAATAGTCTGAGTACAGACACTAGAAAGAAATAAGGCTTCTCGAAGCCTGTCTATCTACATAGGGCCCTCCATGGCCAGGATCACCACCTGGGTGGCTAGTCACTCATCGACATCAAGGTCTACGTAGAACCCATCGGAGGGGGCGGTGTTGTCGTCTAAAAACAGTAATTAAGCAAACATGAGTACAAAGGTACTCAGCAAGTCTTACATCAGAACCTACTATACATGCTCGTTCTCAAGAAGGTGGTGGAGTTATTGTAGCAAGCCAGCTTTGACTCTTGGCTAAGCTATCCTACGAGACTCCACTAGTAAAATAGTTTTCGCACACGACTCCACTACTCACCAACACAATACTCCACCGGGGATCCTCCCTCATCATCCTACGAGAGGGCCATCCTCGGTACTCACACTTATCTTGAGTCTTTTAGTAGTATCCATTAACTTTTCTATGAACTGTATAGGCAACCAAGTAGTCCTTTACAACGGACACGGCTATTCGAATAGTTTTATACCCTGCAGGGGTGTACTTCATCACACATGTTTCCACCACTTAGTGTTTGCACACGACATGTGCTCGGCAGACTTCAAGCGAAAACCGACGTGGGTGTAGACCACGACCTGACTAACCGCACAAATATCTAGTCCAGGTTTATCGCCTATTCAGGTTCCATCCGCAAGGAAATCCGGCCGGGGTGTCCTCAACGGCCCCAAACAATGTGTACAGGGTCCCGAGACGCCAAACGGGCGCCCGGCATACCCGGCCACAGTGTATCTACTGCATCATAGCCCACCCCTAGGGTCAGCGCTACACACGACCGCCAACACATAACCTACAAACACCAGAAACTAGTTGCAACTCCTGGACAGAGGGCGAGAGGGGTGAGTAAGTCGAGCGGGGTCATATTTCAGGGCCCAATGTGTGGTAGTAGCTGAATCTTAAATCACGCATACAGATTTTAGTTCTTACGGACGGCCTCAATGAAACAACCCACCATGTACTCCTACATGGCCTCTCATCGATACCTTTACCAAAACATGTTCAACACATCCCTCACATTACCGACATAATCATTTCACTCTAGCCCATCACCCAGATGAACCAGACCTGACACAACTCTAAGCATAGCAGGCATAGCAAGGTAGGAATCACATACATGTCTCAATCAACTCCTGCACATGCTAGTGGGTTTCATCTAGTTACTGTGGCAATGACAGGTCATGCAGAGGATAAGGGTTCAACTACCATAGCACACAGCAGTTTGAATCACATTGTCTTAATGCAGTAAACAAGAGCAGAAGCGAGAACATGGGTTTGTATCGGAATGATCAATGGGTTGCTTGCCTGATGTAGTGGTAGTAGGGTACTACCCTTCAGACGGATACTCGGGGTTATCATCGGAGGCAGAACCTACCACGAAAGACACACCGAACATAATCAACACATGATAATATGCAACAATATGATGCATGCTATGACATGGCAAAATGAATGTGTCTTGGCCTAATGCAAGCTAAAACAGAAAGGAATGAACTCATTTGAATCAAAGATTCAAATGTTAGTTCATTTAACATAGCCTTATTAGTGCATTATCTTATTTTGCTTAAACAGCAAGGTTATCTTGTTTTGCCATGCATGAAACCATTACCAATGGATAGATTGAATTTTTCTGATCAAAATTCATATATAAATCTTTGCATTTGGAGTTATGGTTGATTTTCTATGATTTTTAGAAGTTTTGGCTATTTTCTGGAATCTCCTATTAAAGAATAAATCCAGGAAATGAATAATTGCATCAGCACTGCGTCACTGTGACGTCAGCAGTCAACTAGGACGGTCCAGGTCAAACCTGACCAGTGGGTCCCGCGTATCAGTGTCATAGACTAACTAGTTTTTAGTTAGTCCTAATCCTAACTTAATTAGCAGGCGGGTCCCATCTGTCATAGACCAGGGGGTCAAACTGGGCCCACCCGGGTCAACACAGTTAGCAGGGGGTCAAACCCCTGGTCAGCAGGGTCAATCCCGCCGGCGTTGAGTCGTCGGCGAGGCCGAGACGGTGGAGGGGCTCGGATTTTGCCCTTCGGCGACCAAATTAGCGGCCGAGACCACCTACAGAGAGCTGGCACTCTCGCGCATCCATTGGAGCAAGCGAGAAAGGCTGCAGTGGAGTGAGCTCGCCAGAGTCGAGCTCGTGGCGGCGGCCGGGGCTCGGGCAACGACGGGTTCGGCGCTACAGTGCAAGGCAGGAGGAGCTGGTGGGCGCTACGGGCTCCTGGAGCCGTGCTGAGCGCAGAGGTGTGCTTGGCTTTGGGCCACTGTGGCTCTAGCCACGACGGCGACGAGGCACGGCGGCGGCGAGCTTCGGCCGCGGTGGTTAGTAAGGCTAGAGGAGGAAATAGACGGCGGGGAGCGAGGGGTTCGGTAGAGGAGCTCATGGCGGTTGCAGAACACGTCTCAGCGGGCTCGGGGGAGGTCGGACGATGTCGGGGCGTTGCCAGCGATCTTGGTTGCTCGAGGTAGAAGACGACCATGGTGATGACGTTTGGGGGAGTCCGATGCAGCGTGGCTCGGTGGAGAGGACAAGGGCGACGAGGCGGGGCTTTTGGATGGGTCAGTGAGGCGAGGGGAGCACGGTGGTCACGCTGGCGACGAACGACGGCGACGGCTTCGCCCTGCTTTGAGAGAGAGAGCGAGAGAGGCGAGGCAGGGGGAGAGTGGAGCGGCCAAGGGGTCCAGGGGGTCGGCGTGGCACTCGTAGACGGTGTTCGGGCGTCGGCAGAAGCAGGAGGTGGCCGGCGTGTGGCTGCGGGCGCCGGCCACGCTCCTCTCGTCCTCCTGGCGAGAGGAGGAGGATGACTGGCAGTGGCCAGTGGGCTGGGCCGAGATGGGCCAGGCCAGGGCGACAGGTAAGTTCCTTTCTCTCTCGTTTTTCTGTTTTTTTATTTATTCTATTATTTCTGTAACTTCAGGGCTTTATTAAAAATGCCAGGGCATTTCCAAAAATCATAAAATTAATCATGGCTACTGCTTAGAATATATCCAACAGCAAACATTTTAGTTTATGATTATTTGAGCATTTAAAATATTTTATAGCATTTAAATGCCCAAATGCAAATACTATAAGAATGAATCCAATGACCTTAAGATGTCGTAGAAAAATGTGCACCACTTTTGTCAAAGGTTTTAACCCAAAACAAAAAGGGTGGGATTTTTAGAAGCGCATTTCAGGTTCATTGAATTTTTTTAGTAAACCCTAGTTGTTCCAGGGGGGTGCTGGGGGTTCTGTCATCCCCATTTCAAGTTTAAAATAAATTTAAACATGATGCACATGTTCAACCAATCCTAATGCATGACTAACACAGGGATGTGACAGAAAAGTCCATTTTCTGTCATAGAAGTAGGACCCCACCACATCTATGATGATACCGAGTTTTGTCACAATTATCGTCATAGAAGTGTCATAAGTATGCCAGATTTTTTTTCGTTCGGCCCAAAATGTCACGGATGTGTCTTTTTTGTAGTGCAAAAAGGCGAGGACGTCATCGAGCTGAATGTGTGCTGAACGCAGAGGTGTCGTACGTTCGGTACTTGATCGGGACGGATCGTGATGGTGTATGACTACATCAACCGCGTTGTGCTAATGCTTCCGCTTTCGGTCTACGAGGGTACATATACACACTCTCCCCTCTCGTTGCTATGCATCTCCTAGATAGATCTTGCGTGATCGTAGGATTTTTTTTTGAAATTGCATGCTACGTTCCCCAACAGTGGCATCCGAGCCAGGTCTATGCATAGATGTTATATGCACGAGTAGAACAGAAATGAGTTGTGGGCGATAATAGTCATATGGCTTTGAAAGTGCGTTAAGTTGACTAGAGGGGGGGTGAATAGACGATTTTTATGAATTCTTCACTAAGGAATTTCAGGGTGAGGAAATTCCTAAGCAAAGAACTACTTGCAGCGGAATAAGTACTCAGATGCAGACATGACATAACATAAGTATGGACATCATGATGAATAGAAAACAAACACATTGTACAGAAAGCGTAAGCACAGGATAAAACAGAATGAAGACAAAAAGACTGAAGAAATTGAACTAAGGAAATTGAGAATGTCTTTAGTCAAAGTCTTCAAACAGATATGTATAGGTACACAAGATAGTAATGAAGAAATGAAGGGTTGAGGAAATAGAACCAGTTAGCTCGGTGAAGACACAGATTTGGTAGACCAGTTCCAACTGCTGTGATAGTTGTACGTCTGGTTAGAGCGGCTAGGTATTTAAACCTAAGGATACACAGTCCTCACCGTATTCTCCTTGAACTAAGGTCACACAGACCTCGTCCAATCACTCGTGGTAAGTCTTCAGGTGACTTCCAAGCCTTCACAAACTCAGTCACCCGACGATCCACTCCTCTTGGATGCTCTAGACTATGACGCCTAACTGTCTGGAGGATGCACAGTCCTCAAACGTAACAAGCATCAGTTCCACACATGAACAATCTGTTCAGTGATGCTCAATCACTTTGGGTTTGTAGGTGTTTGGGTTTGGGTTTTTGGTTTTTCCTCACTTCATGATTTTCGCTCAAAGTCCTCGGAGGATGGGATGCTCTTAATGACAAGTGTCAGTTTCTCGCGGAGCAGCCAACCAGCTAGTGGTTGTAGGGGGCGGCTATTTATAGCCTAGGGAGCAGACCGACATGATAAGACATAAATGCCCTTCAATGATATGACCGTTAGGTGGGTAGATATTTTGGGACAGCTGGCGTGTAGCAGAACAACGGTCGGAAATTTGTGGCTCAAATTCCTCAGGGCTATCATGTTCCTCACTTGTAGGCAATCCACACTGGCGAATTCCTAACTCCTCAGTCAGGACAAATTCCTCAGAGACCAGAAGAACTACGTCTCTATCACTGAAGAAATTGACTAAACTGTATGAGATTTCCAATGGCTTCACTCGAAGGGATTGGTAGGTGTAGGATTTTGAGTTGAGCATCACCTGGAAACTTTTCCTTAGTTTTACCTCGACACCCTTTAACAGTACGGTGTTTCCTATGACTCAAGAAAGAGAAAATGAAACTATGAAAACAAAAGTCTTCACGCTTCATGTTCCTCACATGAATATCAAGTCTTCACGGTCACACCAATTTCTTCACTTTTAGAGTCTTCAGAAATTCAAAGTCTTCAGTTGAAGACATTCATTTTTAGGGGCCAACTTTCTTGTAAATATCAAACTCCTCATAGACTTATAGACCTGTGTACACTCACAAACGTATCAGTCTCTTAACCTATAAGTCTTCAATACACCAAAATCACTAAGGGGCACTAGATGCACTTACAATCTCCCCCTTTTTGGTGATTGATGGCAATATAGGTTAAGTTTTCAACGGGGATAAACATATGAAGTGTAAATACTGATATTGAGGAATTTGATTGCAAGATATAGAAGAACTCCCCCTGAAGATGTGCATAGTGATGAATTTGCTTTTGAAGCAATGCACATTTGAAGAGTAGAACCATGGAGATCTCCCCCTATATCTTGTAATTCATACACGCGTTTAACATATGATATGAAGAATTTGAAATGCATGATGAAATATGGTGGCTGATGTAATTTAGCATGCGTGCATTATCATACATGAGGAAATAGCATGGAAGAACATAGCAAAAGTATCAGACCACCATCGGGTTTAAGATTACAACTCGATCCGACAAAGTCTTCAAAAAGAACGAGAGTTGTAATTAGCAAAAAAAACGCCCATATATAAAGACCCGCTTGAAGACTAACTCAAAATTTCTCCCTCAGGGAGTCCTGAATTAGGGGGTCTCCGGATAGCCGGACTATCTCCATTGGTCGGACTGTTAGACTATGAAGATACAAGATTGAAGACTTCGTCTCGTGTCCGGATGGGATTCTACTTGGCGTGGAAGGCAAGCTAGGCAATACGGATATGGATATCTCCTCCTTTGTAACCGACCTTGTGTAACCCTAACCCTCTCCGGTGTCTATATAAACTGAAGGGTTTTAGTCCGTAGGACAACAATCACAACATACAATCATACCATAGGCTAGCTTCTAGGGTTTAGCCTCTCTGATCTCGTGGTAGATCTACTCTTGTACTACCCATATCATCAATATTAATCAAGCAGGACGTAGGGTTTTACCTCCATCAATAGGGCCCGAACCTAGGTAAAACATCGTGTCCCCTGCCTCCTGTTACCATCCGGCCTAGACGCACAGTTCGGGACCCCCTACACGAGATCCGCCGGTTTTGACACCGACATTGGTGCTTTCATTGAGAGTTCCTCTGTGTCGTCACCGTTAGGCTTGATGGCTCCTACTATCATCGATAGTAATGCGGTCCAGGGTGAGACTTTTCTCCCCGAACAGATCTTCGTATTCGGCGGCTTTGCACTGTGGGCTAATTCGCTTGGCCATCTGGAGCAGATTGAAAGCTACGCCCCTGGCCGTCAGGTCAGATTTGGAAGTTTGAACTACACGGCCGACATCCACGGAGACTTGATCTTCAACGGATTCGAGCCACAGCCGGGCGCGCCGCACTGTCACGATGGGTATGACCTAGCTCTGCCGCCGAACAGTACCCCAGAGGCCGCACCCGCATCAGCTCCGACCCTTAGCTCGGAGCCAACTGCGCCAATCGAGGACGGGTGGTTAGACACCGCCTCAGGGGCTGCAGTCTCAACGGCAATCGAGCCGAACACCAGCCTAACCCTCGGCGAAGCCTGTGATTCCAAGGTGCCGGACTCTTTTCCGGACTCCGAACCATCCGCGCCCCTGCCAATCGAATCCGATTGGGTGCCGATCATGGAATTCACCACCGCGGATATCTTTCAGCACTCACCCTTCGGCGACATTCTGAATTCACTAAGGTCTCTCTCTTTGTCGGGAGAGCCCTGGCCGGACTATGGCCAACAGGATTGGGATGCGGACGACGAAGGAATTCGACGCCCACCCACCACCCACTTAGTAGCCACTGTCGATGATTTAACCAACATGCTCGACTTCGACTCCGAAGACATCGACGATATGGACGATGATGTAGGAGACGAACATGAACCAACACCTATAGGGCACTGGAAAGCCACCTCGTCATATGACATATACATGGTGGATACACCCAACGAAGGCAATGGTGACGAGATAGTGGAGGATGACCCCTCCAAGAAGCAACCCAAGCGCCAACGTCAGCGGCGCCGCTCTAAGTCCCGCCAAAGCAAAAGTGGTGATACCGGCACAGGAGATAATAACACTCCGGATAGTGCCGAAGACAGCAACAATGCCCTCCAGCAAGATTTAGAGCAGGAGGATGAAGGAGCCAACTCTCTTGAGAGAGCGGCAGACGGAGGGGAGGAGGATGACAATTACATGCCCCCCTCCGAAGACGAGGCAAGCCTCGGCGATGGTGAATTCGCCGTACCAGAGGATCCCGTTGAACAAGAACGCTTCAAGCGCCGGCTTATGGCCACGGCAAATAGCCTAAAGAAAAGCAGCAGCAGCTTCAAGCTGATCAAGATCTGCTAGCTGACAGATGGGCTAAAGTCCTCGCGGCCGAGGAATATAAACTCGAGCGCCCCTCCAAGAATTACCCAAAGTACAGGTTACTACCCCGACTGGAGGAAGAAGCGTATGATACGGCTGATCGGCCACCTCGTGGCCGCGATAGAGAGGCATTCCAGCCAAAAACTCAGCCTCCACCCCGACGCCATTCAAATAAGAAGGCATGGGGAGATACGCCAGACCTGCGAGACATATTGGAGGACAAAGCAAAGCATGCAAGATCGATCTATGGATCACGACGGTGCACCACTCTGCAAGATGATAAGCGTCACGCCGGATACAGTAAAAGCAAATCCGGCCAGGCCGAACACAGCGGGCAAGACCCATTCGAGCTGCGTCGCGATATAGCCCAATACAGAGGCGCCGCACACCCCTTATGCTTCACAGATGAAGTAATGGAACATCAATTCCCAGAAGGTTTCAAACCTGTAAATATTGAATCATACGACGGCACAACAGATCCCGCAGTATAGATTGAGGATTTCCTCCTCCACATCCACATGGCCCGCGGTGATGACTTACACGCCATCAAATACCTCCCACTAAAGCTCAAAGGACCAGTGCGGCATTGGCTTAACAGCTTGCCAGCGGACTCCATTAGCTGTTGGGAAGATCTGGAAGCCGCATTCCTCGACAATTTTCAGGGCACTTATGTGCGACCACCAGACGCCGATGACTTGAGCCACATAATTCAGCAGCCAGAAGAGTGGCCAGGCAATTCTGGACTCGGTTCCTTACAAAGAAAAATCAAATCATCGACTGTCCAGATGCAGAGGCCTTAGCGGCTTTCAAACACAACATCCGAGACGAGTGGCTAGCCCGGCACCTTGGTCAGGAAAAGCCGAAATCTATGGCAGCTCTCACGACGCTCATGACCTGCTTTTGTGCGGGAGAAGATGGCTGGATGGCTCGCAGTAATAATATATCAAAGAACCATGGTACCTCAGATACCAAGGACGGCAATGGCAGGTCACGTCGCAACAAACATAAGCGCCGCATTAACAGCGAAAATACTGAGGATATGGCAGTCAATGCCGGATTCAATGGCTCTAAACCCGGTCAGCGGAAAAAGCCATTCAAACAAAGTACGCCGGGACTGTCCAGCTTGGACCATATACTCGATCGCTCGTGTCAAATACACGGCACCCCAAAAAAGCTGGCCAATCACACCAACATGGACTGTTGGGTGTTCAAGCAGGCCGGCAAGTTAATTGCCGAAAACAAAGACAAGGGGCCGCATAGCGATGACGAGGAGGAGCCCCGGCAGCCGCACACCAGAGGGCAGAAGAGGTTTCCCCCGCAAGTGCGGACGGTGAACATGATATACGCGACCCACATCCCCAAGAGGGAGCGGAAGCGTGCGCTCAGGGACGTATATGCGTTGGAGCCAGTCGCCCCAAAGTTCAACCCTTGGTCCTCCTGTCCGATCACCTTCGATCGCAGGGACCATCCCACTAGTATCCGTCATGGCGGATTTGCCGCACTGGTCCTAGACCCAATCATTGATGGATTCCACCTCACTCGAGTCCTTATGGATGGTGGCAGTAGCCTGAACCTGCTTTATCAGGACACAGTGCGCAAAATGGGTATAGACCCCTCAAGGATCAAACCCACAAAACGACCTTTAAAGGCGTCATTCCAGGTGTGGAGGCCCATTGCACAGGCTCAGTTACACTGGAAGTGGTCTTCGGATCCCCGGATAACTTCCGAAGCGAAGAGTTAATCTTCGATATAGTCCCGTTCCGCAGTGGTTATCACGCGCTGCTCGGGCGAACCGCATTCGCTAGATTCAATGCGGTACCGCATTATGCATACCTCAAGCTCAAGATGCCAGGACCTCGCAGAGTTATTACAGTCAATGGAAACACAAAGCGCTCTCTCCGAACAGAGGAGCACACCGTGGCCCTCGCAGCAGAAGCGCAAAGCAGGCTCTCAAGGCAATCAACCATTTCGGCGCTTCAAAGCCCGGACACCTTCAAGCGTGCTCGGGGCAATCGGCAAATAGACTGCCTGGCGCGATCTGAGCTCGCGTAGCAATACGGCAGCCACCCCAATCCCAGCCCAACGGCGAAACTCTTGCCGCGCGTACATAATTACACATTAAAAATACCATGGGCACAGGGGGAGGGGGGCACAACTGCGGCACGCCCCAAGACACGGCTTAAACCGCACTAGGGGCTTCCTGTTTGGTTATTTTTTCTTTTTTTTTCAGGACCTTAATCTCCGGAAACACTGTCCGGCAGCACTATTGCCGAACACATGATGCAGCAACCAAGGAGGCAGAAAGCTACGTCACACCACGGAATTCCCAGGTGGATTGCAATAACGAGAGAAATATTTGATTTAATACTATTCCTCAGCTTGCCCTTGGAAGGGACATAGTCCCACTCTTTGCTTATCGCACTATCTGTATCATTCCGCTTTAACGCAATTTTTTAATAAACAATGGATGACATTACGACTATTATTGCATTCTTGTTATATATATATGTGTGTGTGTGTGTTCATTAATGACGCCTTGCAGCCGTACACCTTGGTACGGCTAATACACCAGGGGCTTACGTACCCCACAATATGGTGTGAAAAGTCCGAACACTTTCACAAGTGCGGCACCCCGAACTTATAGCATTATATGCATCAGCTCCGAATCATGTCTTTGGTCAAATGTTGGGTTTGCCCGGCTCCTATGTTTTGGTACCTTACGTTCCGCTCTATCGGCTAAGGTAGCGCTAGGAGAACTACTGCGATTGTGCCCCGGTTCTGCCAGGCTTAGCACCTCAGTAGAGAAAGCTAAAACTGACTGTCATGATAAGGCGAGAGACTGGTCGCTGTTTGGCGAGGTTTTTCGAGTCCCTAAAGACTTATGCCGCTTAGGGCGAGGGGCCGGCCCTGTCCGGCTTACAGGCGTGTATCGCGCCCTGAATTCGGCCTTCCGAATACCAGGGGCTTCGCCGAAATTTAAAATTATAGAATTCTATGGCTAAGTGAGAGTGATAAAGCATTATTAGTCCGGTTGCCTTGTTCGTTGTGCTGAGCACCTCCCTCGAAGGACCCAAATATGGGAACAAGAGTGCTCAAGTTTATCCCGAACACCCCAGCACTCGTGGCATGGGGGCAGAAGCCGAGGACTAGCCATCTCTCAGATTGGATAAACGGCCAAACAGAAGGTAATATTTTAAATTCACACAAGCGTTGCATAGCGCATATGAAACAAGTTTTCATCATACAGGATCACACGAGCAAGTTTACTCAAATATTACATCCTTTGAACATTCGTCCGCCACAAGACGGGCACCCTTCAGGACACCCTCATAAGAAATTTCGGGGGTGCGATGCTCCTTGCCCTGCGGCGGCCCTTCCTTGATTAGCTTCACGGCGTCTAGCTTGGCCCACTGCACCTTCACACGGGCGAAGGCCCGGCGTGCACCTTCGATGCAGACGGACCGCTTGACGACCTCCAGCCGTGGGCAGGCATCCACAAGCCGCCTCACCAGGCCGAAGTAGCTGTTCGGAAGGACGTCGCCAGGCCACAGCCGGACTATAAGGCCCTTCATGGCCTGTTTGACCGCCTTGTGCAGCTCGACCAGCTGCTTTAGCTGGTCGCTCAGAGGCATTGGGTGTTCGGTCTCAGTATACTGAGACCAGAACAGCTTCTCCGTTGAGCTCCCCTCCTCGGCCTGGTAAAACTTCGCGGCATCGGACACACTATGGGGCAAATCTGCGAATGCTCCTGAAGAGCTCTGAATTCGGGTAAGTAATCGGTAATTTACTTTTGCATGCTTGCTCTGCATATAGAATGCCTTACCTGCCGCTATCTTCTTCATTGCGTCAATCTTCTGGAGGGCCTTTTGGGCTTCGGCCTTGGCACTTTTTGCGCCCTCGAGGGCCGCGGCAAGCTCAGACTCTCGCGTCTTTGAGTCAAGCTCCAACGCCTCGTGCTTCGTCACGAGAGCCTGGAGCTCTTGCTGCACCTCGCCCACCCGAGCCTCTTGTTTTTCCCGCTCGGTGCACTCCTTGGCCGCTTTATCTTCGGCCTTGGTCAGCGCTTGCTTCAGGGTCACCACCTCGGTCGTGGCCCCTGGCAAATATATGATGATCCTGTCATTTTGCAATCGCATCCTCTTTTATATATACATATCTATAGACAGGGTATTACTTACCCTTGTTCTCCTCGAGTTGCCTCTTGGCAAGGCCGAGCTCTTTCCTAGACCCCTCGAGGTCCTGCTTCAGTACGGAGACCTCCACAGTCAGTGCGGCGGACGCCAGCAGCGAAGCCTGCATATGCATATTGACATACTTATATTAGACTCCTGCGATATTGTTTGATCCTCTGCTCGGCTTTTCTTTGTGAACACCGAACAAAGCATCAGGGGCTATTGTCTATGCGGTAATATTTCTACTACATTTTAGAACACTTACATCGAAGCCTGTTAGAAGGCTGGCACAGGCTTCAGTCAATCCGCTCTTGGCGGATTGAACCTTCTGGATCACCGCACTCATGATAGTGTGGTGCTCCTCGTCGATGGAAGCGCTGCGAAGCGCTTCCAGCAGACTGTCTAGCGCCTCTGGATGGACAGAGGTCATCGGCACAGGCATCTTGCCCCTCTTAGAAGGAGGCCGCCTGCCCGAGCCCGGAACCGCTGGAGGGTCCGGCGCGGTGTTCGGCTGAGGGCCGAACTCGGAGCTCTCAGGGGCCCCGTCCCCTCGGACCCCGGAGTCCGGAAGGTCGCCTTGAGGCGCCTCCGGGACTGTCTCCCCTCGATCCGGTGCCTCTTGAGACAACACCTCGGCGTCGTCGGCAGGATGAGGGGAGGTGGCGGTCTGGACTGTATCGCTATCCATGTCCGACAAGCCCAAGGAGCCGTCCGATGATACCTCGATATTGGCTCGTGGCGGCCTGCATAATTATGTTTGGTGATTAAGGAAAATAGTGCGACAAAGGAATTCCATGAGTTACTCTGGTATCTGAATACTTACGATCTCCCCAGGGGCTTGGCCCTGGGCAACCACTCGTCTTCGCCTTCGTCGACGGCGATGGAACTGTCCGGAAGGAGAGTCCTTACCTTCTTGGACCCTCCGGCCTCCCCAGTTGGGGCGGCCTTCCTTTTCCTGTCTCCCCCGGTCAGTGGGGGAGCATCTTCTTCTTCTTCTTCCTCGTCTTCGAGGGAAGAGTGCACCGCAGAGTCATCGGACGGTGAGTCCGACGACGCCTGGCGTCGGGAACTCTTTCGGGTTCCCTTGGCCTTCTTGGTCTTCTCCGGCACCGTATAAGGGGCCGGAGTCAACATCTTCGCCAGAAGAGCATCTGCAGGGCCTTCGGGCAAAGGAGCCGGACAGTCGATCTGTCCGGCCATCTTCTACCAGTCCTGTCAAAGGTACGGGAGTTTAGATCCCGCATAGAGTCAATCTATAAAAAAATAAGTATCCTGTGAAAGGTGAAGCAGCTTACCGCACTAGCTTGGCGTTTCGCGCTGAATCCACGATCCTCAGTAATAGGAGGGGGGACCTAGGCACTTTTGAACAGCACCCTCCAGGCATCTTCATGAGTCGTGTCGAAGAGCCTGTTCAGAGTTCGGTGCTGCGTCGGGTCGAACTCCCACAAGTTGAACTCCCGTTGTTGGCACGGGAGGATTCGGTGGATGAGCATAACTTGGACTATGTTGACAAGCTTGAGCTTCTTGTTCACCATGTTTTGAATACATGTTTGGAGTCCAGCCAACTCTTCCAAACTACCCCAGGACAGGCCCTTCTCTTTCCAGGAGGTGAGCCGCGTGGGGATGCCAGATTGGAACTCGGGGGCCGCTGCCCATACAGGGTCGCGCGGCTCGGTGATGTAGAACCACCCCGATTGCCACCCCTTTATGGTTTCCACAAAGGAGCCCTCGAGCCATGTTACGTTGGGCATCTTGCCCAGCATGGCGCCTCCGCACTCTGCCTGGCGGCCGCCCACCACCTTCGGCTTGACATTGAAGGTCTTCAGCCATAAGCCGAAGTGGGGCTTGATGCGGAGGAAGGCCTCGCACACGACGATAAACGCCGAGATGTTGAGGACGAAGTTCGGGGCCAGATTGTGGAAATCCAGGCCGTAATAGAACATGAGCCCCCGGACGAATGGATGGAGAGGGAATCCCAGTCCGCGGAGGAAATGGGTGAGGAATACTACCCTCTCATGGGGCCTGGGGGTGGGGATGAGCTGCCCCTCATCTGGGAGCCGGTGCGCGATGTCATCGGGCAGGTATCCAGCTCTCCTCAGTTCCTTGATGTCTCCCTCCATGACGGAGGAGACCATCCACCTGCCTCCCGCTCCGGACATGGTTGGAGAAGGTTGAGGTGGGAAGTGTGGACTTGGGGGCTAGAGCTCGAGTGTGCGAAAACGGATGAGCAAAGGAGGAAGAAGGCGTGGATAGAAAGGTGAATCCTTATCCCTTTATATGGGCGGACGAAGCTAAGCGTCTCCACTTGCCTGGTAAAACTCGCTTATCCCCCAAGCGCCGCACTTGATGGCGCGGTTGGGTTACCCACGCCCGTATTGATGAGAATCCCGTAATAAGGGGACACGATCTCTGCTTTGACAAGACGTGTCGAAAAGCTGCCTCGCGTTATGTGCGGGGTTGGTTAAAGGAAACGGTTCGAATAATCACCGGGCCATGACATAACGTCATGCCGCCAAAACAAGCCAGCAAATTAGATCTGCGAAAATACTATTCTCTCTATGGTGGAATGTGGAGCTTATTTTGCAGGGTCAGACACTATCCTCGTATTCAAATTCTTCTGTGATGTATTCGGAGAAGGAACCCGCCTTGCAATGCCAAAGACAATACTGCGCACCGGACTCATCGTCATTGAAGCCTAGTTCAGGGGCTACTGAGGGAGTCCTGGATTAGGGGGTCTCCGGACAGCCGGACTATCTCCATTGGCCGGACTGTTAGACTATGAAGATACAAGATTGAAGGCTTCGTCTCGTGTCCGGAGGGGACTCTACTTGGCGTGGAAGGCAAGCTAGGCAATACGGATATGGATATCTCCTCCTTTGTAACCGACCTTGTGTAACCCTAACCCTCTCCGGTGTCTATATAAACCGAAGGGTTTTAGTCCGTAGGACAACAATCACAACATACAATCATGCCATAGGCTAGCTTCTAGGGTTTAGCCTCTCTGATCTCATGGTAGATCTACTCTTTTACTACCCATATCATCAATATTAATCAAGCGGGGCGTAGGGTTTTACCTCCATCAAGAGGGCCCGAACCTGGGTAAAACATCGTGTCCCCTGCCTCCTGTTACCATCCAGCCTAGACACACACTTCGGGACCCCCTACCCGAGATCTGCCAGTTTTGACACCGACACTCCCCCTTTGTCATCGAATGACCAAAAGGGATGAAAAGTGAGGACTAACGCCCCTGGAGAATATCATCACTGAGTCGATGGAGGAGTTCCAGCATTGTTGGGGTCGGTTGTTGAAGTAGGGCATGCCGCAGTGTCGTCCAAATCTTCATGCTCATCTGTCTCGTGCGATGAAGAATAAGAGCTGGCCACCAGGTGAGGAAATTTTACCTTCTTGAATTTCTTCAAAGGTGGCTGAGACCAGTCAAAGTTGTGCTTGAAGCCCATCTTGTTGAGATCATCTTCACCGTAGAGATGAGACAGAACAGCCCAGGTGCGATCAAATACTTCATGGATGTAGTAATGGTTCTTCTTCACTGAATTCTGAGTCATGGTCATGTTCTAAAGAATTGAACCAAACTGACGCTTGACCCATTTGTGGTTGCGACCGACCTTCTAGTGAAGACTGAGGAGAAGCTCACGATCAGTCAATACCCTTGGAGCTGTGGCTTGAGGATGTTGCTTTGAAGCATTGGCGGCAGAGTCATGAGTGGCAGAGTCATCATTGGTGGAGTAAGATGCAGCTTTGCGGAACTGACCATCCAATGGACGAATGCCTTCATCGATAACAGCAGGTGCCTTGCCCTTTTCATCAGATCGGGAAATAGGTCGCTTGAAGACTTCAATTGGGGGGAAATAGCTGACGTGATTCTGCAAATCAGCCTTGTAATTGATTGAAGACCTTGATATGAGGAATCTCATAATCCAAGGAGCGTAAGGCTTCAACTCAAAAGGCGATAATGCAACATTTGCCAGAGTCCTCGTGAAGAAATCATGGTAGTTGATTGGAACTCCATGGATGATATTGAAAAGCAGATTCTTCATGATGCCAACGACCTCTTCTTCATTCGATTCGTGGCCTTTGATTGGACTCAACGTCTTGGTCAGAATGCGATAGACAATCCATGGCACATACAGCAATTCCATCATGAGGAATTTGGTCCTTGGGGCTTGACTAGGCTTCAGCGGTTTCATCAGCACTTGCATGTAGTGGATCTGAAAGCTCAGGTTCATGATAGATCAGCTGCGCACCTTCAAGGGGAGGACTGACATGCAGGGCATGAAGCAATTCAGAGGCCGGTGCTTTGCAGCGAGTGTTTTGGGTCATCCAGTCCAACACCGAAGAATTCACATCTTCAACATTTCCTGTGATGTGCAGCGTCACGTAGAACTGAAGAATTAGTTCTTCATCCCAGTCTACGATGTCGGTGTAGAAGTTGAGCAGCCCAGCTTCATGAAGAACACTAAGGACTAGTGTGAAGCAAGGCAGTGATTCCATGTCCACATGAGGAATATGTGCATGATCAAATACTTTGTACTTATCGAAAAGCAGTGAAGAATAGAAGTTGGCTTGGCTTGCAGTCCAGAAACGCTTCCTTCGCAGACGAGCAGAGTCATATGGATTGTAATCTGTAAAGAATACATGCTCATGAAAGAAGTCATTAGACTTGAATTTTTGCTTCTTGGAGAAGGGATTCTTCGGCTTGGGCTGAGGAGTGTCAGTCAAAGTCATCACAGCCTCACGAATCACATTCTCAGGAACCACAGGCTGAGGAATTTCAGTTTCTACTTCAGTAGCAGCCTGGGTCTTCAATTCTTCATCAACATTGACATCAGCACTAGTGGCTGGAATTTCTTCATGGATGGAAGGAGTGGAGTGATGATCTTCAGAACCCATTTGAACTTCAGTGTGCACTAGGGACTGAGGGATTTGTTGCAGTGGCGTGAAGAGCGAAGAGTTGGGGAGTTGACTATCACAATAATCATCATTCAGCACTGGAGTGGAGCACCCAATGTCCATGTCTTCATCTTCTTCATTCAATTCTTCAACCCCTGCCTCTTCAGCTGTGAACTGAGGCATAGGCAATGAGATGACTGGGGTTGAAGGGATATTATCCGCTTCAATTTCTTTGTCCAACTGCTCTGAAGAAGCAGCAGAAGTAACATCTTCATCAGATTCGCTTGGGATCTCATAATCCTCACCAAAGGGAATGAGTTCCTTTGATGGCATGCTTGAAACTGGAATAACATCAATTGGATTCTCAAAAGAGCTTGTCAATTTCTTCATCTTCTTCGGTGCTGAAGATTCTTATGAAGCAGATGCTTTCCTTTTCTTCACTGTTGCTCGCTCCGCAGCCTTGGTTTTCTTCGCTTCTGATGCAGAAGGAAGAACTGGACTTGGCGTTGGCGCAGGAGGGGCAAGGGAAATTGGTTCAGTAACCTCAGGCGCAACTGATGCAGTTGCCCTGGCATTATCAATTTCTTCAGGCACAACGATGGATGCTTGAGCTGGCCTGGCTTGTTCCTCAGGCGCAACACTAGTGGTTGCCCTAGCATTGTCATCAGCGGATGGAATGGAGTCATCAGCCCTGGTACTAGCAGTTTCATCAGCAGCCTGATTTTCATCAGCGGTGCCGACATGTTCTTCAGTCAGCTGAGAAGAAGCTTCAGCTTGAGGAGATTCATGTTGCGTTGGGGCTGCAACATTGGTGGTGAATCCTTCAACCAACTTGACGAATCTGACTTTGGCTCCCAGCCAATCAGCACGGTACGTGTCAAATTCATCACTGAGGTTTTTGATTTCAGATTGAACAGCCACAAGTTCATCAGTTGTCATCTTGACAACGTTTTTCTTCAGATAGCGCTCCTTCTTGTACTGCGCTTTCTTCAACTTCCTGGCCTTCTCAAATTTCCACTTTTCTTCGCCAATGAAGGCGGTCAGCATGTGACTTTGACCAAGAGTGAGGTTGAAGTCAGGCATAGGAGTGTTGGGATCCTTGTGCCAGAGGTCAATGAAATCGAGGATCAACTTTGGATCCAGCATCAATGGCACATTAGTCCCTTTGTCTCTAGCGGCCCTTTGTTGTCTGTCTCTGATGATTTCGGCGAGTTCCTCATCATCAGCTTTGTCATCACTGGACGGTACTTGGAAGGCGACCTGCTTCTTATGAGGACTTGGTCTAGTGCCTCGTCCAGCAGTGGCCTTAGTCTTCAGTAGAGTGGGGCCTGTTGAGGGTTGCGGAGGAACTGAAGAACTTCCTAAGGCTCCTGAGGTAATTGATTTGCCTGTGGTCCTTTGACACGAGTCAAGATGCACAGGTGCATAGGACTTTGCCGGAGGAGCTGAGGACTTTGGAACTTGAGGAACTGGGGCAACTTGAGGAATTGGCCATGAGGGCTTTGCAGAACTGGGCCGTGAGGTGCAGCTGAGGAGCTTGGCCGTGAGGGCATTGAAGAAGAAGCACTGGGCTTATGTGCGGGCTTCTTTGGCATGGCCTTATTGGGCTTGCTAGCAGAGGCCTCAGTAGTGGCAGCAGCCGAATCTTCATTGAATTTCTTCACTGCCTCTTTTGCCATTTTGGCCAGTTTAGCTTGACGCTTGGCCCATTCGGCGGGAAATTCCTCACCTCGTCTGATGTTAGAGGGATCAGCAACTTGGCCTGGTGCCAATTGAGGTCTTGGGCATGGAGGGTGTACAGCGAATTTCTTCATGTACTTGGGAGTGACATAGCAATATTCCCTCCATTCTCTGGCCCATCTCCTTTCAATCTTCTGAATGAGCACCTTGCGCTCATTCTTCATTTCCTTTCCATGAATTACCTCATATGGAGTGCAATACCCTGCATATATGTCATCAGGGATTTCAAAGGCAGTGTTGACTTCCAATTTCTTGCCTCCCTTCTGAGGTTTCTTGCCATCTGCCATTTTCTTCAGCCGAGGATTTTGAACTATTGAGTTCTCTGAAGAGGTATGCAGTTTTTCTTTGAGAAACATTGCAAATGAGTTAAGTTGATGAGAACCGCAAGTGATTCAGCAGCGAACATGAGTACCTGTGAACAGAGTTTAGGTGCGAAGAATTTGGACAACTCATATGCATTCTCAGAAGTTTTTGCAAATAAGAACAATTTTGAGGAATTTGACCAGATGTGTCTTGAGGAATTTCACTAAGCGTTCTTTGTCTTAGGTTCCAGAGTTGTATAGATTGAAAATCCACACAACTGAGGAATCTTGAAGAAAGACATGGCTTAGGGAAACAGATCAAGAACAAAAGTTCGTGTGAGGTGTTTGGAGAGTGTAGGTTGAAGAATAAACACCTTTTGAAGATTTTGAAGGAACCACTGGAATCAATAAGGGCAATAAAAGTAGCTTTTAATTACCCTTGATGAAGAACACGACGAACCGGGAATGTAGATTGGAAGCTCGTCGGTTCAGATCTTCCACGCCCTAACTTGGCTGAGGAAGACGGCTACGGCGGCGGCGGGGTGAAGAAATCCGTGGCCGACGCGAGTACGACGGCGACGAGGTCGAGGCAGCGAAGCTCTTCCTCACCAGCGATGATGGAAGTAGAGGCGGCGCTAGGTTTTGAGAGCTCGAGCGAGGGAGTGAGGCCGAGCGTAGTAAAAACAGACTAAGGAAGGGAAGGGGTATTTATAGCCACGGTGAAAAACTGCTCGCCCGAGGAAAATGGACGAACGTTCCTAATGTCTACTACACAACCTTCTTCTTGTATACATTGTTGGGCCTCCAAGTGCAGAGGCTTGTAGGACAGTAGCAAATTTCCCTCAAGTGGATGACCTAAGGTTTATCAATCCGTGGGAGGCGTAGGATGAAGATGGTCTCTCTCAAGCAACCCTGCAACCAAATAACAAAGAGTCTCTTGTGTCCCCAACACACCCAATACAATGGTAAATTGTATAGGTGCACTAGTTCAGCGAAGAGATGGTGATACAAGTGCAATGTGGATGGTAGATATAGGTTTTTGTAATATGAAAATGTAAAAACAGCAAGGTAACTAATGATAAAAGTGAGCACAAACGGTATTGCAATGCTAGGAAAAAAGGCCTAGGGTTCATACTTTCACTAGTGCAAGTTCTCTCATTAGTAATAACATAATTGGATCATATAGCTATCCCTCAACATGCAACAAAGAGTCACTCCAAAGTCACTAATAGCAGAGAACAAACGAAGAGATTATTGTAGGGTACGAAACCACCTCAAAGTTATCCTTTCTGATCGATCTATTCAAGAGTCCGTAGTAAAATAACATGAAGCTATTCTTTCCGTTCAATCTATCATAGAGTTCATACTAGAATAACACCTTAAGACACAAATCAACCAAAACCCTAATGTCACCTAGATACTCCAATGTCACCTCAAGTATCCGTGGGTATGATTATACGATATGCATCACACAATCTCAGATTCATCTATTCAAACAACACAAAGTACTTCAAAGAGTGCCCCAAAGATTCTACCGGAGAGTCAAGACGAAAACATGTGCCAACCCCTATGCATAGGTTCATGGGAGGAACCCGCAAGTTGATCACCAAAACATACATCAAGTGGATCAATAGAATACCCCATTGTCACCACGGGTATCCCACGCAAGACATACATCAAGTGTTCTCAAATCCTTAAAGACTCAATCAGATAAGATAACTTCAAAGGGAAAACTCAATCCATTACAAGAGAGTAGAGGGGGAGAAACATCATAAGATCCAACTATAATAGCAAAGCGCGCGATACATCAAGATCGTACCACCTCAAGAACACGAGAGAGAGAGAGAGAGAGAGAGAGAGATCAAACACATAGCTACTGGTACATACCCTCAGCCCCGAGGGAGAACTACTCCCTCCTCGTCATGGAGAGCACCGGGATGATGAAGATGGCCACCGGAGAGGGATTCCCCCTCTGGCAGGGTGCCGAAACGGGTCTAGATTTGTTTTCGGTGGCTACGGAGGCTTCTGGTGGTGGAACTCCTGGTCTAGTGTGCTCCCCAAAGTTTTTAGGGTATATGGATATATATAGGAGGAAGAAGTAAGTCGGTGGATCTCCGGGCTGTCCACGAGGCAGGGGGCGCGCCCAGGGGGTGGGCGCGCCCCCCACCCTCGTGGGCAGCCCGGGACTCTCCTGGTCCATCTCCGATACTCCGTGGGCTTCTTCTGGTCCAAAAATAAGTTCCATGAAGTTTGAGGTCAATTGGACTCCGTTTTATTTTCCTTTTTTGCGATACTCTAAAACAAGGAAAAACAGAAACTGGCACTGGGCTCTAGGTTAATAGGTTAGTCCAAAAAATCATATAAAATAGCATATAAATGCATATAAAACATCCAAAGTTGATAATATAATAGCATGGAACAATCAAAAATTATAGATAAGTTGGAGACGTATCAGTGCCCCTGACCTTTCTCATCCTTGTGACGTGTGTCACCCACGTACAGAGAGGTGGAGATCGTGAGAGATCATGGGTGAATAGATAAGTATTATCGTGGGATGTGGAACGGTTTAGGCGGTAACAGCCGAAAATTCAGATTAGAATATTTTAAAGTTTCGTTCGCAGATTCTTCAGCTGACAAGGACACAGTGAATATTTTGAACGGGTTTCAAATAGAACGCACATGAAGAATTTGTGAACAGACTGGGTTGAGTATAGCATAGAGGGGGAAGAGTCCGATCACATTCACTTAGCAAAAAGATCAACTTGAAGAAATAGCTATAAGTGAATGCTGTAGAGGACATAAACTCATATATAATATGTATAGTCAATGAAGAAAAAGGACGGATAGAGTGAAGACATTGCAAAGTTGAAGAAATCAACTGAGGAATTTCAAGACTGAAGAAAAACTCAAATTAAAGATTTTCAACTTTTGTTGGTGGCGTGACCCACCGTATAAGAATGCTGATTTCAGACATCATGTACAATTGTCGTAGGGCTCTGAGAATCAAATTCCTCATTAATTTCTTCACACTTAGAGGGTTAGTCTTCATTAATTGAAGAAAAACGTTACTTCGTGTGTTGCACATCTAAGTCATCAATTTGCATAAGTGTTAGGATGTGTGTCCTTCGTGTGTTGCTCCATCTTCCCCACACAAAGTATTTAAATCATGCACAACCCCGATGACAAGCCAAGCAATTGTTTCATACTTTTGATGTTCTCAAACTTTTGCAATCTTCACATAATACATGAGCGTGAGCCATGGACATAGCACTATATGTGGAATAGAAGGGTGGTTGTGGAGAAGACAAAAAGGGAGAAGATAGTCTCACATCAACTAGGCGTATCAACGGGCTATGGAGATGCCCATCAATAGATATCAATGTGAGTGAGTAGGGATTGCCATGCAACGGATGCACTAGAGCTATAAGTGTATGAAAGCTCAAAAAGAAACTAAGTGGGTGTGCATCCAACTCGCTTGCTCACGAAGACCTAGGGCATTTTGAGGAAGCCCATCATTGGAATATACAAGCCAAGTTCTATAATGAAAGATTCCCAGTAGTATATGAAAGTGAAAACATAGGAGACTCTCTATCATGAAGATCATGGTGCCATTTTGAAGCACAAGTGTGGTAAAAGGA
This sequence comes from Triticum urartu, assembly GCF_003073215.2. Taxonomy (NCBI): domain Eukaryota; kingdom Viridiplantae; phylum Streptophyta; class Magnoliopsida; order Poales; family Poaceae; genus Triticum; species Triticum urartu. Next base: position 468,827,657 of record NC_053025.1, on the reverse strand, counting down.
TAGTAGCATTACCCCTTTTTATTTTCTCTTTTTTTTGGGCCTTCCTTTTTTTATTTGGCCTTTCTCTTCTTTTTTTTGGGACAATGCTCTATTATTGATGATCATCACACTTCTATTTATTTACAACTCAATGATTACAAGTCAATACTTAGAACAAAATATGACTCTATATGAATGCCTCCGGCGGTGTACCGGGATGTGCAATGACTCATGGGTGACATGTATGAAAGAATTATGAACGGTGGCTTTGCCACAAATACGATGTCAACTACATGATCATGTAAAGCAATATGACAATGATGGAGCGTGTCATAATAAACAGAACGGTGGAAAGTTGCATGGCAATATATCTCGGCATGGCTATGGAAATGCCATGATAGGTAGGTATGGTGGCTGTTTTGAGGAAGTTATATGGTTGGTATATGATACCGGCGAAAGGTGCGCGGTATTAGAGAGGCTAGCAATGATGGAAGAGTGAGAGTGCGTATAATCCATGGACTCAACATTAGTCATAAAGAACTCACATACTTATTGCAAAAATCTATTAGTTGTCGAAACAAAGTACTACACGCATGCTCCTAGGGGGATAGATTGGTAGGAAAATACCATCGCTCGTCCCCGACCGCCACTCATAAGGAAGACAATCAATAAATAAATCATGCTCTGACTAAGTCACATAATGGTTCACCATACGTGCATGCTACGGGAATCACAAACTTCAACACAAGTATTTCTCAAATTCACAACTACTCAACTAGCATGACTCTAATATCACCATCTCCATATCTCAAAACAATCATCAAGTATCAAACTTCTCATAGTATTGAATGCACTTTATATGAAAGTTTTTATTATACCCATCTTGGATGCCCATCATATTAGGACTAGTTTCATAACCAAAGCAAACTACCATACTGTTCTAAAGACTCTCAAAATAATATAAGTGAGGCATGAGAGTTCATCTATTTCTATAAAATAAAACCACCACCGTGCTCTAAAAGGATATAGGTGAAGCACTAGAGCAAATGACAAACTACTCCAAAAGATATAAGTTAAGATCAATGAGTAGTCGAACAATTTCCGAATCATGTGTGTCTCTCTCAAAAAGGTGTGTGAAGCAAGTATGATTGTGGAAAACTCACAAATAAATACTCAAATAATACAAGACGCTCAAAGCAAAACACATATCATGTGGTAAATAAAAATATAGCTCCAAGTAAAGTTACCGAGAACGAAGACGAAAGAGGGGATGCCTTCCGGGGCATCCCCAAGCTTAGGCTTTTGGTTGTCCTTGAATATTACCTTGGGGTGCCTTGGGAATCCCCAATCTTAGGCTCTTTCCACTCCTTGTTCCATAATCCATCGAATCTTTACCCAAAACTTGAAAACTTCACAACACAAAACTTAACAGAAAACTCGTAAGCTCCGTTAGCGAAAGAAAACAAAACACCACTTCAAGGTACTACAATGAACTCATTATTTATTTATATTGGTGTTAAACCTAATGTATTCCAACTTCTATATGGTTTATAAACTCTTTTACTAGCCATAGATTCATTAAAATAAGCAAACAACACACGGAAAACAGAATCTGTCAAAAATAGAATAGTCTGTAGTAATCTGTAACTAACGCAAACTTATAGAACCCCAAAAGTTCTAAAATAAATTGATGGACATGAGGAATTTATCTATTAATCATCTGAAAAAATAATTAACTAAGTAGAACTCTCCAATAAAAAATAGAAGCAATTCTCGTGAGCGCTAAAGTTTCTGTTTTTTACAGCAAGATCAACAAGACTTTCCCCAAGTCTTCCCAACGGTTCTACTTGGCACAAACACTAACTAAAACATAAAAACTCAATCATAACAGAGGATAGATAAATTATTTATTTCTAAACAGGAGAAAAAAGCAAGGAACAAAAATAAAGTTGGGTTGCCTCCCAACAAGCGCTATTGTTTAACGCCCCTAGCTAGGCATGATGATTTCAATGATGCTCACATAAAGGATAAGAATTATAACATAAAGAGAGCATCATGAAGAATATGACTAGCAAATTTAAGTCTAACCCACTTCCTATGCATTGGGATTTTGTGAGCAAACAACTTATCGGAAAAATAATCAACTAGCATAGGAAGGCAAAACAAGCATAATTTTAAAACTTTAAGCACATGGAGAGGAAACTTGATATTATTGCAATTCCTACAAGCATATGTTCCTCCCTCATAATAATTTTCAGTAGCATCATGAATAAATTAAACAATATAACCATCACATAAAAGCATTCTTATCATGATCTACAAGCATAGAAAATTTACTACTCTCCACATAAGCAAAATTCTTCTCATTCGGAATAGTGGAAGTATCATAAGAAACTCGAATACTATAAATTGTTTCCACATTAAAAGAGTAATGTTCAGAAAAAGGGTAATCATAATCATGACAATTTTTATAAATATAGTCATCACTACTTTTTATAGCATAAGTATCATCACAATAATCATCATAAGTAGCAACTTTGTTCTGATCATAATCGATTGAAACCTCTTCCAAGATAGTGGAATCATCACTAAATAAAGTCATGACCTCTCCAAATCCACTTTCATAATTATGATAATAAGATTAAACATCCTCCAAAATAGTGGGATCATTACTTCCTAAAGTTGACACTCTTCCAAACCCACTTTCATCAATATAATCATCATAAGTAGGAGGCATGCTATCCTCATAACAAATTTGCATATCAAAACTTGGGAGGCTAGAAATATCATCTTCATTAAACATAGCATCCCCAAGCTTGGGACAAACATTAATTGTAGCAAATATATTCTCAAAAACATCATCTTCATCAAACATAGCATCCCCAAGCTTGGGCCTTTTCATATCATAAGCATAATCACTCTCATCATTAATAGTATGGATAGCACCAATAGTATAGCAATTATCATCATCACAATGAGTAATAGGAGAAACATTATTTGGGAGAGATACCTTTCTACCTTTGATTCTCCGTCTTTTCTTTTTCTTCTTCACATCATGTGTGGGTTCAACCCTCTTTTTGGAGCTCCTTATTAATGAGATTGGTTGAATAGAAGGCTCCTCCTCGTTACCTGATTCATCATAAGAAATAATAGGAGGATATTGGGAAGTCTCTTCCATTTCATTAGTATTATCTTCATCTTCTATTTGTTTTCTTTTCTTTATGTAATTGGCAATATAAGGATTTTCAATACAATTCACCGCACAATACATATAAATTTCCTCTAGATCAAAATCAAGAAGTTTATCACGGGTAAATACTGGAAGATAGTTAGTTATACGTTTCATTTCTTCATAACCCATAAGCAAACTAAGTTCATTATGATGTGCAAGGGAAATCAAGTCATCACAATTTTTGGAGACGATTAGACCATGAAACAATTTGCATCGGATGGTTAAATGACCACGTTCATTGCAAAGTTCACAAGTATGGCTAAAAAATATAAATTTTCAGCACAAACATCTAGCCTTTCTTACAACCATTTAGTTTCTAAGTACATATGCCTCTTGCAAAATCTATTTCCCTAATTGGTGTGTACTTGCAATCCCAATGCACTCCACAAAAATTGACATGTTTATAGGAGACATTTTCATCATAACTAGTGCAATCATCATTAGTACTATGGATATTCAAGGAGTTCATACTAACAACATTGCAATCATGCTCCTCATTCAAAGATTTAGTGTCAAACATTTTATAGACATCTTCCTCTAGCACTTGAGCACAATTTTCCCTTCCATCATTCTCATGAAAGATATTAAAAAGATGAAGCGTATGAGGCAAACTCAATTCCATATTTTTTGTAGTTTTTATTTTATAAAATAAACTAGTGCTAAAACAAGAAACAAAAAAAGATTCGATTGCAAGATCTAAAGATATACCTTCAAGAACTCACCTCCCGGGCAACAGCGCCAGAAAAGAGCTTGATGTCTACTACACAACCTTCTTCTTGTAGACGTTGTTGGGCCTTCAAGTGCAGAGGTTTGTAGGATAGTAGCAAATTTCCCTCAAGTGGATAACCTAAGATTTATCAATCCGTGAGAGGCGTAGGATGAAGATGGTCTCTCTCAAGCAACCCTGCAACAAAATAACAAAGAGTCTCTTGTGTCCCCAACACACCCAATACAATGGCAAATTGTATAGGTGCACTAGTTCGGCAAAGAGATGGTGATACAAGTGCAATATGGATGGTAGATATAGGTTTTTGTAATCTGAAAATATAAAAACAGCAAGGTAACTAATGATAAAAGTGAGCGCAAACGGTATTGCAATGCTAGGAAACAAGGCCTAGGGTTCATACTTTCACTAGTGCAAGTTCTCTCAACAGTAATAACATAATTGGATCATATAGCTATCCCTCAACATGCAACAAAGAGTCACTCCAAAGTCACTAATAGCGGAGAACAAACGAAGATATTATTGTAGGGTACGAAACCACCTCAAAGTTATCCTTTCTGGTTGATCTATTCAAGAGTCCATAGTAAAATAACATGAAGCTATTCTTTCCGTTCAATCTATCATAGAGTTCGTACTAGAATAACACCTTAAGACACAAATCAACCAAAACCCTAATGTCACCTAGATGCTCCAATGTCACCTCAAGTATCCATGGGTATGATTATATGATATGCATCACACAATCTCAGATTCATCTATTCAAACAACACAAAGTACTTCAAAGAGTGCCCCAAAGATTCTACCGGAGAGTCAAGACAAAAACGTGTGCCAACCCCTATGCATAAGTTCATGGGCGGAACCCGCAAGTTGATCACCAAAACATACATCAAGTGGATCAATAGAATACCCCATTGTCACCACGGGTATCCCACGCAAGACATACGTCAAGTGTTCTCAAATCCTTAAGGACTCAATCCAATAAGATAACTTCAAAGGGAAAACTCAATCCTTTACAAGAGAGTAGAGGGGGAGAAACATCATAAGATCCAACTATAATAGCAAAGCTCGCGATACATCAAGATCATACCACCTCAAGAACACGAGAGAGAGAGAGAGAGAGAGAGAGATCAAACACATAGCTACTGGTACATACCCTCAGCCCCGAGGGAGAACTACTCCCTCCTCGTCATGGAGAGCACCGGGATGATGAAGATGGCCACCGGAGAGGGATTCCCCCTCCGGCAGGGTGCCGGAACTGGTCTAGATTGGTTTTCGGTGGCTACGGAGGCTTCTGGCAGCGGAACTCCCGATCTATTGTGCTCCCCGAAGTTTTTAGGGTATATGGATATATATAGGAGGAAGAAGGACGTTGGTGGATCTCCGGGCTGTCCACGAGGCAGGGGGGCGCGCCCCCCACCCTCGTGGGCAGCCAGGGACTCTCCTAGTCCATCTCTGATACTCCGTGGGCTTCTTTTGGTCCAAAAATAAGTTCCGTGAAGTTTCAGGTCAATTGGACTCCGTTTGATTTTCCTTTTCTGCGATACTCTAAAACAAGAAAAAAAAACAGAAACTGGCACTAGGCTCTAGGTTAATAGGTTAGTCCAAAAAATCATATAAAATAGCATATAAATGCATATAAAACATCCAAAGTTGATAATATAATAGCATGGAACAATCAAAAATTATAGATAAGTTGGAGACGTATCAGTGCCCCTGACCTTTCTCATCCTTGTGACGTGTGTCACCCACATACAGAGAGGTGGAGATCGTGAGAGATCATGGGTGAATAGATAAGTGTTATCGTGGGATGAGGAACGGTTTAGGTGGTAACAGCCGAAAATTCAGATTAGAATATTTTAAAGTTTTGTTCGCAGATTCTTCAGCTGACAAGGACACAGTGAATATTTTGAACGGGTTTCAAATAGAACGCACATGAAGAATTTGTGAACAGACTGGGTTGAGTATAGCATAGAGGGGGAAGAGTCCGATCACATTCACCTAGCAAAAAGATCAACTTGAAGAAATAGTTATAAGTGAATGTTGTAGAGGACATAAACTCATATACAATATGTATAGTCAATGAAGAAAAACGACGGATAGAGTGAAGACATTGCAAATTTGAAGAAATCAACTGAGGAATTTCAAGACTGAAGAAAAACTCAAATTGAAGATTTTCAACTTTTGTTGGTGGCATGACCCACCGTATAAGAATGCTGATTTAAGACGTCGTGTACAATTGTCGTAGGGCTCTGAGAATCAAATTCCTCATTAATTTCTTCACACTTAGAGGGTTAGTCTTCATTAATTGAAGAAAAACGTTACTTCGTGTGTTGCACATCTAAGTCATCAATTTGCATAAGTGTTAGGATGTGTGTCCTTTTCAAAGGACATTCGAAGATTCTAAGATATTTACCTCACACCGCAACTTGCTAAATATCTTCTCATCCAAGGGATTTGTGAAGATATCAGCTAGCTGTTCTTCAGTCTTCACATGCTCGATGGAGATATCGCCCTTCAACACATGATCACGAAGAAAATGATGATGAATCTGAATGTGCTTTGTCTTTGAGTGCTGAACTGGGTTATGAGCAATCTTGATAGCACTCTCATTGTCACAATAGAGTGGCACATTCTTCACATTGAGGTCGTAGTCCTTGAGGGTTTGCTTCATCCATGGCAATTGAGCACAGCACGAACCAGCAGCAATGTACTCAGCTTAAGTAGTAGAAAGTGATATGCAGTTTTGTTTCTTCGAAGACCAACAGACCAAGGATCGTCCGAGGAAATGGCATGTGCCTGATGTTGACTTGCGGTCCACATGATCACCAGCATAGTCAGAATCTGAATATCCAATGAGATCAAAAGCCGAGCCCTTGGGATACCATATTCCAAGTGTTGGAGTGTGAGCTAGATGTCAAAGGATATGCTTCACAGCCTTATGGTGTGATTCCTTCGGTGTAGCTTGAAAATGGGCACGGACGCAAACACTAAGCATAATATCTGGCCTAGATGCACATAAATACAATAAAGAGACAATCATGGAGCGGTATACCTTTTGATCAAAGTTAATACCATTTTCATCAGTGCATAGATGGCCATTTGTGGGCATAGGGATTTTGACACCTTTGCAATCTTGCATGCCGAATTTCCTCAATACATCCTTGAGGTATTTCTCCTGAGTTATGAAGATGTTGTTTTGTTGTTGACGAATTTGAAGACCTAAGAAGAATTTCAATTCTCCCATCATAGACATTTCATATTCTTCACTCATCATATAGGAAAATTCATCACTGTAACGTTTGTCAGTACAACCAAAGATGATATTATAAACATATATTTGGCACACGAATAATTCATCATCATAAGCTTTGGTGAAGAGAGTTGGGTCAAGTGAACCGGGTTTGAAGCCTTTCTTCATGAGGAATTCCTTCAAAATATCATACCACGCCCGAGAGGCCTGCTTGAGGCCATAGAGGGTGTTATTGAGTCTGAAGACTTTGTCAAGATGCTTTGGATCCTCAAAACATGGGGGTTGAGCAACATATACTTCTTCCTCATGCTTACCATTCTGGAATGCACTTTTCACATCCATTTGATATAAGATGATATTATGATGGTTAGCATAAGCAAGTAATATGTGAATAGCTTCAAGTCTAGCAACAGGTGCAAAAGTTTCATCAAAATCAATTCCTTCAACCTGTGTGTAGCCTTGAGCTACAAGTCGTGCCTTATTCCTCACCACAAGGCCATTTTCATCTTGCTTGTTACGGTAGATCCATTTGGTGCCGATTATATTGTGCTTGCAAGGGTCTGGTCGCTTGACAAGTTCCCAGACATTGTTGAGCTCGAACTAATGTAATTCTTCTTGCATAGCTTGAATCCACTCAGGCTCCATAAATGCTTCATCTACCTTAGTGGGCTCTATGATAGATACGAAAGCAAAGTGCACACAAAAGTTAGACAAATGTGAAGCTTTTGAGCGTGTGAGAGGACCTGGTGCTTTGATGTCGTTGATGATTCTCTCAATCTGCACTTCATTAGCAACGCGAGGATGAGCTGGTTGACGATGAGGAATTTTCTCAGCATTTTCGTCAGAGCCATTTTCTTCAGGTGCACCAGCATGATGTTCTTCACGTTCTGGAATGGCTTCTTCAGCAGATTCTTTGGTAGGAATGACATCCTCAGTAGCCTTGAACTTAATGGATTCCTCAGGTGGTATTTCATCTAGCACAGGAGGTAGGTGCTCTATTTGCGAGCCATTAGTTTCATCAAACCGCACATCTATAGTTTCAACAACCTTGTGGTGATAGGTGTTGAAGACTCTGTAGGTGTGCGATTCCTTACCATAACCAAGCATAAAACCTTCATGTGCTTTCGGTGCAAATTTAGAATTGTGATGAGGATCTCTAATCCAACATTTAGCACCGAAGACTTTGAAATAACTCACATTGGGTTTCTTGTCCGTGAGGAGTTCATATGAGGTCTTTCTGAAGAATTTATGAAGATATACCCTGTTGATGATGTGGCACGCAGTATCAATTGCCTCAGACCAGAAGCGAGAAGGCGTCTTGTACTCATCAAGCATAGTGCAAGCCATCTCAACAAGAGTCATGTTCTTGTGCTCCACGACGTCATTCTGCTGAGGAGTATAAGGAGCAGATAACTCATGAGTAATACCAAGTTCATCAAGATAGTCATCAAGACCAGTATTCTTGAACTCGGTCCCATTGTCACTTCTAATGTGCTTGATCTTCACATCGAAGTTTGTTTAATCCCTCGAGGAAAATCTTTTGAAGACTTCCTGCACTTCAGTTTTGTAAGTGATGATATGCACCCATGTATAACGAGAATAGTCATCAACAATGACAAAGCCATATAAAGATGCAACATTAGTAAGTGTGGCATAATGAGTAGGGCCAAAGAGATCCATGTGAAGCAATTCAATGGACAAGTGGTAGTCATGATGGTCTTTGAGGGATGCTTGGCCTTGGTCATCTTTCCGGCTTCACAAGCTCCACACAAATGGTCCTTGAGGAATTTGACACCCTCGATGCCAATGACATGCTTCTTCTTCACGAGCGTGTGCAAGTTCCTCATACCAGCATGACCAAGTCGTCGATGACATAGGCAGCCTTCTGAAGCTTTTGCAAGTAAACATGTGGCAGGTTGTGGTCCTGTAGAGAAATCAACAATATACAAATCTCCTCTCCTAAAGCCTTCGAATACTTTGGGATTGTCTACTTCCATGATCACAACACAACGATACTTGCCAAGATCACAAAGCATTGAGACCGACATGAGGTTGAACCCTAAGGTCTCAACAAGCATGACTTTGTCCATGTGTCGATCCTTTGAGATTGCAACCTTACCTAGACCCAATACCTTGCTTTTGCCTTTGTCAGCATAGGTGATATGCTTTAGATGCGATGGAGATAAAGCAGTGTCCATCAATAAGCTCCTATCACCAGTCATGTGATTTGTACATGCACTATCGAGGACCCACTCAGTGGCTTTGGGTTGATCATCTTGCAGATGAATTAGTGCAGCTTATGAACTCATATACTTCATCAGTGAAGAATATGATATCAAATTCATCAGATCAATTTCATCAAGCGATAGAACAGGTAAAGTAGTATGAGGACTTTAGAAATGAAAATTCATTTCTTCATGATTAGCTTGCGTCCTTTCAAGTATATTTAGGTCTCCAGCAAATTATTTAGACGTTTAGGTTCGTCTGGAGACTTGACCCTGCATAAGAGATTAGTTCTTTTTCTTCACCACCCACATATGAAGTGGTGGTAAAGAGTTCATTATTCCACGAGCTCCATAAGAGAAAGGTGGCATAGATGCCAATCCACTTCGTTTCACATAAGAGGGGTTAGGGTAAGCATATGAGTAAGCAGAGAAATTCTTCGAGGATTTATGAACATAATGATTTGAAGAATAATGACACATAGCCATAACCCTTAGCCTTTCCCTGCGAAAAAGAGGTGTTAGCACGATGATGTTCATATGAGGACTTCGATCCATGTGAGGAATGTGGTCCATATGAGGACTTGGATCCATATGAAGACTTTGGTCCATATGAAGAATTTGATCTGGGGTTCCTTTTATTCACAGGTGGTGTCATGATGACATTCACCTAAAGACTTTCAAGGCACCTTTTGGGAACCCAGATTTTCTTCATAGGAGGACCGTTCCTGCAGTTAGTGCCAACATATCTAGCAAATACTTCACCATTCTGATTTTGAATAGTTTATAATTGGAGTCAAATGACTCATCAGAAGAATATGAAGATTCACATGTAAAGCTAGATAAAGTAGATGGATCCACTGAAGGTCCCTTTGCAGCAACCCATGAGGTTTTGGGATATTGCTCAGGCTTCCAGTAGGTCCCATCAGCATTGAGTTTTCTCTCAAAGGCAATACCCTCTTTTCTAGGGTTCCTGTTGAGGATCTGCTTCTTAAGCACATCACAAAGAGCCTGATCCCATTTGAGGCTTTTGTACATGCCTGTCACATACAATTCCTTCAGCCCTACATGGTCAGTCATACTAGCAGCATCCTCAGATGAGGAATTAGTGACAGCATAGTCAGGTGAAGAATTTGCAGCAATAGAAGCATTTGAACTTTCAGGTGAAGAATTAGCAGATTCACGTTCAATGCACTTCAAACATGGACGAATAAATTCTTCCTAAGTAGCGATGATTTGTTGAGAAAGTAATGAATCACGCTCCTTCTGAAGATCTTCATAACTTACTCTTAACTTCTCAAGATCTTGCTTTCTCTGAAGAAATTCATAAGAAAGCTTCTCATGATCAGATAAGAGTGTTATGATGACTCTGAAGATTATCAAACTTAGTCTGAAGTCTCTGAAGATTTTCAGTCAAAGTTTTAGTGCGATCCATTTCTTCACCCAACATATCATTGCTTTTGTCTAGCATATTTTGAACCTTTTCAAGAGCCTTTTGTTGTTTCACAGCAATCTTAGCAAGTTTAGAATAGCTAGGCTTGAGGTTTTCATCAGATTCATCCTCACTTGATTCAGAGGAGGGATATTTGAGTACCTTTGCACCTTTTGCCATGAAGCAATAGGTGGGAGCGTAGTCATCATCATCGTCGTCAGTGGTGTTGGGGAGGTCCTTTTCCTCAGAGTTGAAGATGGACTTGTTGATGAACGCAGCATCGAGGGCTAGGCTCGCCACACCAAAGTCTGACTCCTCAGATGCCTCCTCTTCCTCATTTTCCTCAAATTCAGCCTCAGAGTCCATTTCCTTGCCAATGAATGCCCGAGCCTTCTTGGAGCTGCTCTTCTTGTGAGATGAAGACCTTGAAGGTTTTAATGAAGAGGACTTTGAAGATTTCTTCTTCTTCTTTGAATCATCAGAACTGTAGTCCTTGTACTTCTTCTTCTTTGATTCCTTTTCCCACTGAGGACAATCTTGAATGTAGTGACCGGGTTTCTTGCATTTGTGGCAAAGTCTCTTCTTGTAATCACGGGATGAGGAATCTAATCTTAAGTCATCACTTCTTGAGGATTTTCCAAAACGACCACGTCTTGAGAACTTCTGAAATTTCCTCACGAGCATTGCTAGCTCTTGTCTTAGTTCTTCGAGATCACCAAGGCTGCTACCAGAATCTTCACCTTCAGATTCAGACACTGCCTTGGCCTTTAGAGCTCGTGATCTGCCATAGCTCGATCCATAGAGATCTCTCTTCTCGGCAAGCTGGAACTCATGAGTGTTTAGCCTCTGAGGATATCAGCGGGATCAAGTGACTTCTAGTCTCCATGTTCTTGTATCATCATTGCAAGGGTGTCAAATGAGGAATCAAGCGATCAAAGCAATTTCTTCACCACCTCGTCGTAGGTGATGTCAGAGGCACCAAGTGCTTGAAGCTCATTTGAAATGCCAGTGAGGTGATCGAAGGTTTGCTGAACATTTTCATTGTCAAGTCTTTTGAAGCGATTGAAGAGATTGCGAAGAACGTCTACTCAAGATTCACGCTGTGTTGAGACTCCTTCATTGACCTTGGACAGCCTGTCCCGGATAAGCTTTGTTGTCTCCAAAGCACTCACTCTGCCATACTACCCTTTGCTCAGATGGCCACATATGATGTTCTTTGCTTGAGAGTCGAGTTGCTTGAATCTCTTCACATCATCAGCGTTGATGGTAGGAGTGACAGAGGGAATGCCATTTTCCACAACGTACTAGAGATCGTTGTCAATTGCCTCAAGATGCATTCGCATCTTATTATTCCAGTAGGGGTAGTCTGTCCCATCGAAGGTAGGAAACCCAGCAGAGACCTTGCTCATACCCGCGGTCGACATAACTAAAACTCCAGGCGGTTAAACCAAAATCACATAGAACAAGGGAGTACCTTGCTCTGATACCAATTAAAAGTGCGTTAAGTCGACTAGAGGGGGGAGGGGTGAATAGGTGATTTTTGTGAATTCTTCCCTAAGGAATTTCAGGGTGAGGAAATTCCTAAGCGAAGAACTACTTGCAGCGGAATAAGTACTCAGATGCAGACATGACATAACATAAGTATGGACATCATGATGAATGGAAAACAAACACAGAGTACAGAAAGCGGAAGCACATGATAAAATAGAATGAAGACAAACAGACTGGAGAAAATGAACTGAGGAAACTGAGAATGTCTTCAGTCAAAGTATTCAAACAGATATGAACAGGTACACAACACAGTAATGAAGAACTGAAAGGGTTGAGGAAATAGAACCAGGTAGCTCGATGAAGACAGAGATTTGGTAGACCAGTTCCAACTGCTGTGACAGTTGTACATCTGGTTAGAGTGGCTAGGTATTTAAACCTGAGGACACACAGTCCTCACCATATTCTCCTTGAACTAAGGTCACACAGACCTTGTCCAATCACTCGTCGTAAGTCTTCAGGTGACTTCCCAACCTTCACAGACTCGGTCACCCGGCGATCCACAATTTCCTCTTGGATGCTCTAGACCTTGACGCCTAACTGTCTGGAGGATGCACCGTCCTCAAAGGTAACAAGCATCGGTTCCACACAGGAACAATCTCTTCAGTGATGCTCAATCACTTTGGGTTTGTAGGTGTTTGGGTTTGGTTTTTTGGTTTTTCCTCACTTGATGATTTTCGCTCAAAGTCCTAGAAGGATGGGATGCTCTTAATGACAAGTGTCAGTTTCTCGCGGAGCAGCCAACCAGCTAGTGGTTGTAGGGGGCGGCTATTTATAGCCTAGGGAGCAGCCCGACATGATAAGACATAAATGCCCTTCAATGATATGACTGTTAGGTGGGTAGATATTTTGGGACAGCTGGCGCGTAGCACAGCAACGGTCGGAAATTTTAGGCTCAAATTCCTCAGGGCTATCATGTTCCTCACTTGTAGGAAATCCGCACTGGCAAATTCCTAACTCCTCAGTCAGGACAAATTCCTCAGAGACCAGAAGAACTACGTCTCTATCACTGAAGAAATTGACTGAACTGTATGAGATTTCTAATGGCTTCACTCGAAGGGATTGGTAGGTGTAGGATTTTGAGTTGAGCATCACCTGGAAACTTTTCCTTAGTTTTACCTCGACCCCCTTCAACAGTACGGTGTTTCCTATGACGCAAGAAATAGAAAATGAAAATACGAAAACAAAATTCTTCACGCTTCATGTTCCTCGCATGAATATCAAGTCTTCACGGTCACACCAATTTCTTCACTTTCGGAGTCTTTAGAAAGTCTTCAAAAATCCAATGTCTTCAGTTGAAGACATTCATTATTAGGGGTCGACTTTCTCTGTAAATATCAAACTCCTCATAGACTTATAGACCTGTGTACACTCACAAACGCATCAGTCTCTTAACCTATAACTCTTCAATACACCAAAATCACTAAGGGGCACTAGATGCACTTACATGCTTACCAGCAACGTCTTACTTTGATTCGGTGGTATTGTTGGATGAAGCGGCCCAGACCGACATTACATGACCGCGTTCATGAGACTGGTTCTACCGACGTGCTTCGCACACAGGTGGCTAGTGGGTGTCTGTTTCTCCAAGTTTAGTTGAATCGAGTTTGACTACGCCCGATCCTTGTTGAAGGTTAAAACAGCACACTTGACGAAAAATCGTTGTGGTTTTGATGCGTAGGTAAGAACGGTTCTTGCTAGAAGCCCGTAGCAGCCACGTAAAACTTGCAACAACAAAGTAGAGGACGCCTAACTTGTTTTTGCAGGGCATGTTGTGATGTGATATGGTCAAGACGTGATGATATAAATTGTTGTATGAGATGATCATGTTTTGTAATAGTTATCAGCAACTGGCAGGAGCCACATGGTTGTCGCTTTATTGTATGAAATGCAATTTCCATGTAATTGCTTTACTTTATCACTAAGCGGTAGCGACAGTCGTAGAAGCAACAGTTGGCGAGACGACAATGATGCTACGATGGAGATCAATGTGTCTAGCCGGTGACGATGGTGACATGACGGTGCTTTGGAGATGAAGATCAAAGGCACAAGATGATGATGATGGCCATATCATATCACTTCTTTTGATTGCATGTGATGTTTATCCTTTATGCATCTTATTTTGCTTAGTACGGCGGTAGCATTATAAGATGACCTCTCACTAAATTTCAAGGTACAAGTGTTCTCCCTGAGTATGCACCATTGCTACAGTTCTTCGTGCCGAGACACCACGTTATGATCGCGTGTGATAAGCTCTACGTTCACATACAATGGGTGCAAGCTAGTTTTGCACACGCAGGATACTCGGGTTAAACTTGACGAGCCTAGCATATGCAGATATGGCCTCGGAACACTGAGACCGAAAGGTCGAGCATGAATCATATAGTAGATATGATCAACATAGTGATGTTCACCATTGAAAACTACTCCATCTCACGTGATGATCGGACATGGTTTAGTTGATATGGATCACGTGATCATTTAGCTGACCAGAGGGATGTCTATCTAAGTGGGAGTTCTTAAGTAATATGATTAATTGAACTTTAATTTATCATGAACTTAGTCCTGATAGTATTTGCATATCTATGTTGTAGATCAATAGCTCGCGTTGTAGCTCCCCTATGTTTTTGATATGTTCCTAGAGAAAACTAAGTTGAAAGATGATAGTAGCAATGATGCGGACTGGGTCCGTGATCTGAGGATTATCCTCGTTGCTGCATAGAAGAATTAGGTCCTTGATGCACTGCTAGGTGACAGACCTATTGCAGGAGCAGATGCAGACATTATGAATGTTTGACAAGCTCAGTATGATGACTACTTGATAGTTTAGTGCACCATGCTTTACGGCTTAGAATCGGGACTTAAAAACGTTTTGAATGCCACGGAGCATATAAAATGTTCCAAGAGCTTCCCCATGGGTGTTCTTCGTCTCCCCAAAAAAATAATTGAGCAATTGGACAAGATACGACGGCATTGCCTCTGGATCAAGAAAATAGGTGATGGAGACAAGTGCAACTCTTTAGCTGCTTGGGACATGGTTTGTCTCCCTAAGGAGAAAGGTGGTTTGGGCATTCTTAATCTCAAAGTCCAAAACGATGCTTTGCTGCTCAAACTTCTACACAAATTCTACAACCAGATGGACATCCCTTGGGTCAAGTTGATTTGGGATACATATTTTGTGGACACAATCCCACATGCATCGCCCCCTTGTGGCTCTCATTGGTGGCGTGAACTGATGAAGCCCATGCCAACGTACAGAGGCGTAACCAAAATCCAAATTCGTAGTGGTGAGACTGTCCTATTTTGGTAAGACAACTGCTGCAACCATATCTTCAAAGAAAAATTTCCTAGGGCCTTCTCCTATACCTTGAGCGAAGATACCTCGGTCCATGGGATGCTTACTATATCCGAAGTCAGTGAAGCCTTTCACCTCCTCCTCTCAACTCAAGCCCATGATGAGCTTAAAAAGATCCAAAGTGAGGTCTCCTCCACGGCACTCTCGGATGGAAAGATATTTGGATTTGCACCTGGGGATCGTCGATGTTCAAGACTACGTCATACTACAAGTTCTGTTTTCGAGAGTTTCAAGTCCACGAGGCATTTAAATGGCTCTAGAAAGCAAAAGGTGTCCCCAAGATCAAAGTCTTTGGTTGGTTTCTGCTGGTGGACCGTCTTAACACACACAACATGCTCAGCAGGAGGCACTATAACATTGGGACCAACCTTGACTATCTGCTTTGTGGTGAACACATGGAAGAAACCCTTGAGCACCTCCTCTTTCACTCCAACTTTAGCAAACAATGCTGGCTCAAGCTCAACATCACCTGGCCTGCCACGGGAGATCGGTTGCATATGATGAAACACCTCAAGACGAGGAATCAGCGTAAAATGATCATGGACACCTTCCTGGTCGCCACGTGGAGCCTATGGAAGGAAAGAAATAATAAGTACTTTCGGAAAGTGGCCCCTTCGGTTGACAGTTGGCAAGCCAGATTTAAAAAAGACTTTGCCAACATTGCTTATAGACTCCCTGTAGATAAGAGACATCTCGTTTCTACCATCCTAGCTTATGTTCCTTAATTAGATTAACTTTTTAGCTCTCTGACTATTCTTTGTAACAGCTTAAGACACTCCCCCACTCCCTTGTACATTTGTAACATATACACCCATTTTTGGGGCCTTTAATATATTCATGCAATAGGACGTGCTCCTACTGTCCAACTTTCAAAAAAAGAGAGCTGAAATTGGTCTTTCAGACTCATGCCCGAGTCGAGAGGTATGAGACCTCTGACAAGTATTTTGCCTACAAGATGGAGGAGAATAGCTCAACCAGTGAGCATGTGCTCAAAATGTCTGAGTACTACAATCGCTTGAATCAAGTGGGAGTTAATCTTCCAAATAAGATAGTGATTAATAGAGTTCTCTAGTCACTATCACCACGTCACTGGAACTTCATGATGAACTATAATATGCAAGGGATGACGAAAACGATTCCCCAAGCTCTTCGCAATGCTGTAATCAGCAAAGGTAGAAATCAAGAAAAGCATCAAGTGTTGATGGTTGACAAGGCCACTAGTTTCAAGTAAAAGGGCAAGGGAAAGAAAGGGAACTTCAAGAAGAATGGCAAGCAAGTTGCCACTCCCATGAAGAAGCCCAAAGCTAGACCCAAGCCTGAAACTGAGTGCTTCTACTGCAAAGGAAATGGTCACTGGAAGCGGAACTGCCCCAAATACTTGGCGGATAAGAAGGATGGCAAAGTGAACAAAAGTATATATGATATACATGTTATTGATGTGTACTTTACTAGTGTTCATAGTAGCCCCCGGGTATTTGATACTGGTTCAGTTGCTATGATTAGTAACTTGAAACAGGAGTTACAAATGAACAGAGACTAGTTGAGGGCGAGGTGACGATGTGTGTTGGAAGTGATTCCAAGGTTGATAAGATCACCATCGCACACTCCCTTTACCTTCGGGATTAGTGTTGAACCTGAAATAAATTTTATTCGGTGTTTGCGTTGAGCATAATATGATTGGATCATGTTTATTGCAATATGGTTATTCATTTAAGTCAAAGAATAAATGTTATTCCATTTACATGAGTAAAACCTTCTATGGTCATTGATACGTCTCCAACGTATCTATAATTTTTTATTGTTCCATGCTATATTATATTCTGTTTTGGACATTATTGGGCTTTATTATACACTTTTATATTATTTTTGGGACTAACCTATTAACCGAAGGCCCAGCCCAGAATTGTTGTTTTTTTTGCCTATTTTAGGGTTTCGCAGAAAAAGAATATCAAATGGAGTCCAAACGGAATGAAACCTTCGGGAACATGATTTTCGGAACGAACATGATCCAGAGGACTTGGACCCTACGTCAAGACATCAACTAGGAGGCCACGAGGTAGGGGAGCTCGCCTACCCCCTTGGGCGTGCCCTCCACCCTCGTGGGCCCCCTGTTGCTCCATCGACGTACTCCTTCCTCCTATATATACCTACGTACCCCCAAACTACCAGATACGGAGCCAAAACCCTAATTCCACCGCCGTAACTTTCTGTATCCACGAGATCCCATCTTGGGGCCTGTTCCGGAGCTCCGCCGAAGGGGGCATCGATCACGGAGGGCTTCTACATCAACACTGCCCTTCAGATGAAGTGTGAGTAGTTTACCTCAGACCTACGGGTCCATAGTTATTAGCTAGATGGCTTATTCTCTCTTTTTGCATCTCAATACAAAGTTCTCCCCCTCTCTTGTGGAGATCTATTCGATGTAATCTTCTTTTGCGGTGTGTTTGTTGAGACCGATGAATTGTGGGTTTATGATCAAGTTTATCTATGAACAATATTTGAATCTTCTCTGAATTCTTTTATGTATGATTGGTTATCTTTGCAAGTCTCTTCGAATTATCAGTTTGGTTTGGCCTACTAGATTGATCTTTCTTGCAATGGGAGAAGTGCTTAGCTTTGTGTTCAATCTTGCGGTGTCCTTTCCCAGTGACAGTAGGGGCAGCAAGGCACGTATTGTATTGTTGCCATCAAGGATAAAAAGATGGGGTTTATTTCATATTGCATGAGTTTATCCCTCTACATCATGTCATCTTGCTTAAAGCGTTACTCTGTTCTCTTGAACTTTATACTCTAGATGCATGCTGGATAGCGGTCGATGTGTGGAGTAATAGTAGTAGATGCAGGCAGGAGTCGGTCTACTTGTCTCGGACGTGATGCCTATATACATGATCATACCTAGATATTCTCATAATTATGCTCAATTCTGTCAATTGCTCAACAGTAATTTGTTTACCCGCCGTGAGTACTTATGCTCTCGAGAGAAGCCACTAGTGAAACCTATGGCCCCCGGGTCTATCTTCCATCATATTAATCTTCCACTACTTAGTTATTTTTATTTCCTTTTATTTTACTTTGCATATTTATCATAAAAATACCAAAAATATTATCTTATCATATCTATCAGACCTCACTCTCATAAGTGACCGTGTAGGGATTGACAACCCCTTATCGCGTTGGTTTCGAGGATTTATTTGTTTGTGTAGGTACGAGGGACTCGTGCGTGGCCTCCTACTGTATTGATACCTTGGTTCTCAAAAACTGAGGGAAATACTTACGCTACTTTTCTGCACCACCCTTTCCTCTTCAAGGGAAAACCAGCGGAAGTGCTCAAGAGGTAGCAGTCATACACCCAAGGTGAATGGTTTATTGAATCTCGATCGTAGTGATACACATATTCATAATACTGATGCCAAAAGATGCAAAGTTAATAATGATATTGCAACATATTGTGGCACTGCCGTTTAGGTCATATTGGTGTAAAGCGCATGAAGAAACTCCATGTGAATGGACTTTTGGAATCACTTGATTATGAATCATTTGATGCTTGTGAACCATGCCTCATGGGCAAGATGACTAAGACTCCGTTCTCCGGAACAATTTAGCGAGCCACTGACTTATTGGAGATAATACATACCGATGTATGCGGTCCTACGAGTGTTGAGGCTCGCGACAGGTATCGTTATTTTCCGACCTTCACAGATGATTTGAGCAGATATGGGTATATCTACTTAATGAAACACAAGTCTAAAACAATTGAAAAGTTCAAAGAATTTTAGAGTGAAGTGGAGAATCATCGTAACAAGAAAATAAAGTTTCTACGATCTGATCGCGGAGGCAAATGTTTGAGTTACGAGTTTGGCCTTCATTTAAAACAATGTGGAATAGTTTCACAACTCACGCCACCTGGAACACCACAGTGTAATGGTGTGTTTGAACGTCGTAACCGTGCTTTATTAGATATGGTGCGATCTATGATGTCTCGTACCGATTTACCACTATCGTCTTGGGGTTATGCACTAGAGACAGCTGCATTCATGTTAAATAGGGAACCATCTAATCTGTTGAGACGACACCGTATGAACTTTGATTTGGCTAGAAACCAAAGCTATCGTTTCTTAAAGTTTGGGATTGTGGTGCTTATGTGAAAAAGTTTCAAACTGATAAGTTCGAACCCAAATCAGAGAAGTGCATCTTCATAGGATACCCAAAAGGAAACTATTCGGTACACCTTCTATCACAGATCCGAAGGCAAGATTTTTGTTGCTAAGAATGGATCCTTTCTAGAGAAGCAATTTCTCTCGAAAGAAGTGAATGGGAGGAAAGTAGAACTTGATGAGGTAATTGTACCTTCTCTTGAATTGGAAAGTAGCTCATCACAGAAATCAGTTCCAGTGATGCTTACACCAACTAGTGAGGAAGCTAATGATAATGATCATAAAACTTCAGATCAAGTTACTGTTGGGTTTCGTAGTAATTTCAAAAAAATTCCTACGCACACGCAAGATCATGGTGATGCATAGCAACGAGAGGGGAGAGTGTTGTCTATGTACCCACGCAGACCGACTGTGGAAGCGTTGACGCAACGTAGAGGAAGTAGTCGTATGTCTTCCCGATCCGACCGATCCAAGCACCGTTACTCCGGCACCTCCGAGTTCTTAGCACACGTACAGCTCGATGACGATCCTCGGGCTCCGATCTAGCAAAGCGTCGGGGAGGAGTTCCATCAGCACGACGGCGTGGTGACGATCTTGATGTTCTACCGTCGCAGGGCTTCGCCTAAGCACCGCTACAATATGATCGAGGTGGAATATGGTGGCAGGGGGCACCGCACACGGCTAAGGGACGATCTCAAGGATCAACTTGTGTGTCTAGAGGTGCCCCCCTGCCCCCGTATATAAAGGATCCAAGGGGGAGGGGGCGGCCGGCCAGGAGGAGGGCGCAGGAGGAGTCCTACTCCTACCGGGAGTAGGACTCCCCCCCCCCCAATCCTAGTTGGAATAGGATTCCCCGAGGGGGAAAGAGAGAGGGGGGGCGGCCACCTCTCCTTGTCCTAATAGGACTAGGGGAGGGGGCAGGCGTGCGGCCCACCTTGGGATGCCCCTTTCTCCTTTCCACTAAAGCCCACTAAGGCCCATATAGCTCCCGGGGGGTTCCGGTAACCTCTCGGTACTCCGGTAAAATCTCGATTTCACCCGGAACACTTCCGACATCCAAACATAGGCTTCCAATATATCAATCTTTATGTCTCGACCATTTCGAGACTCCTCGTCATGTCCGTGATCACATCCGGGACTCCGAACTAACTTCGGTACATCAAAATGCATAAACTCATAACAACTGTCATCGTAACGTTAAGTGTGCGGACCCTACGGTTCGAGAACAATGTAGACATGACCGAGACACGTCTCCGGTCAATAACCAATAGCGGGACCTGGATGCCCATATTGGCTCCTACATATTCTACGAAGATCTTTATCGGTCAGACCGCATAACAACATACGTTGTTCCCTTTGTCATCGGTATGTTACTTGCCCGAGATTCGATCGTCGGTATCCAATACCTAGTTCAATCTCGTTACCGGCAAGTCTCTTTACTCGTTCCGTAATACATCATCTCACAACTAACTCATTAGTTGTAATGCTTGCAAGGCTTATGTGATGTGCATTACCGAGAGAGCCCAGAGATACCTCTCCGACAATCGGAGTGACAAATCCTAATCTTGAAATACGCCAACCCAACATGTACCTTTGGAGACACCTGTAATGCTCCTTTATAATCACCCAGTTACGTTGTGACGTTTGGTAGCACACAAAGTGTTCCTCCGGTCAAATAGGAGTTGCATAATCTCATAGTCATAGGAACATGTATAAGTCATGATGAAAGCAATAGCAACATACTAAACGATCGGGTGCTAAGCTAATGGAATGGGTCATTTCAATCACATCATTCTCCTAATGATGTGATTCCGTTAATCAAATGACAACACATGTCTATGGTTAGGAAACATAACCATCTTTGATTAACGAGCTAGTCAAGTAGAGGCATACTAGTGACACTTTGTTTGTCTATGTATTCACACATGTATTATGTTTCCGGTTAATACAATTTTAGCATGAATAATAAACATTTATCATGAAATAAGGAAATAAATAATAACTTTATTATTGCCTCTAGGGCATATTTCTTGATGTGATATGGTCAAAACGTGATGAGATATAAGTTGTTGTATGAGATGATCATGTTTTGTTGAAGTTATCGGCAACTGGCAAAAGCCTTATGGTTGTCTCTTTATTGCATAAGATGCAAGCGCCAAATAATTGCTTTACTTTATCGCTATGCGATAGCAATAGTTGCAAGAGCAATAGTTGGCGAGACGACCATGTGACGACATATTGATATAGATCAAGATGATGGAGATCATGGTGTCATGCCGGTGACGATGGAAATCATGACGATGCTTTGGAGATGGAGATCAAAGGCACAAGATGATGATGGCCATATCATGTCACATATTTTGATTGCATGTGATGTTTATCTTTTATACATCTTATTTTTGCCTAGTTTGACGGTAGCATTTTAAGATGATCTCTCACTAATTATCAAGAAGTGTTCTCCCTGAGTATGCACCGTTGCGAAAGTTCTTCGTGCTGAGACACCACGTGATGATCGGGTGTGATAGGCTCTACGTTCAAATACAACGGGTGCAAAACAGTTGCACACGCGGAATACTCAGGTTATACTTGACGAGCCAAGCATATACAGATATGGCCTCGGAACACGGAGACCGAAAGGTCGAGCGTGAATCATATAGTAGATATGATCAACATAGTGATGTTCACCAATGAAACTACTCCATCTCACGTGATGATCGGACATGGTTTAGTTGATTTGGATCACGTAATCACTTAGAGGATTAGAGGGATGTCTATCTAAGTGGGAGTTCTTAAGTAATATGATTAATTGAACTTAATTTTATCATGAACTTAGTCCTGGTAGTATTTTGCAAATTATGTTGTAGATCAATAGCTCCCGTTGTTGCTTCCCTGTGTTTATTTTGATATGTTCCTAGAGAAAATTGTGTTGAAAGATGTTAGTAGCAATGATGCGGATTGGATCCATGATCTGAGGTTTATCCTCATTGCTGCACAGAAGAATTATGTCCTTGATGCACCGCTAGGTGACAGACCTATTGCAGGAGCAGATGCAGACGTTATGAACGTTTGGCTAGCTCAATATGATGACTACTTGATAGTTTAGTGCACCATGCTTAATGGCTTAGAATCGGGACTTCAAAGACGTTTTGAACGTCATGGACCATATGAGATGTTCCAGGAGTTGAAGTTAATATTTCAAGAAAATACCCGAGTTGAGAGATATGAAGTCTCCAACAAGTTCTATAGCTAAAAGATGGAGGAGAATCGCTCAACTAGTGAGCATGTGCTCAGATTGTCTGAGTACTACAATCGCTTGAATCAAGTGGGAGTTAATCTTCCAGATAAGATAGTGATTGACAGAATTCTCTAGTCACCATCACCAAGTTAGTAGAACTTCATGATGAACTATGATATGCAAGGGATAACGGAAACGATTCCCAAGCTCTTCGTAATGCGGAAATTGACGAAGGTAGAAATCGAGAAAAACATCAAGTGTTGATGGTAGACAAGACCACTAGTTTCAAGAAAAGGGCAGAGGGAAGAAGGGGAACTTCAAGAAGAACAGCAAGCAAGTTGCTGCTCAAGTGAAGAAGCCCAAGTCTGGTCCTAAGCCTGAGACTAAGTGTTTCTACTGCAAAGGGACTGGTCACTGGAGGCGGAACTACCCCAAGTGATTGGCAGATAAGAAGGATGGCAAAGTGAACACATGTATATTTGATATACATGTTATTGATGTGTACTTTACTAGTGTTTATAGCAACCCCTCAGTATTTGATACTAGTTCAGTAGCTAAGATTAGTAACTCGAAACGGGTGTTGCAGAATAAACAGAGACTAGTTAAGGGTGAAGTGACGATGTGTGTTGGAAGTGGTTCCAAGATTGATATGATCATCATCGCACACTCCCTATACTTTCGGGATTAGTGTTGAACCTGAATAAGTGTTATTTGGTGTTTGCGTTGAGCATGAATATGATTTGATCATGTTTATTGTAATACGGTTATTCATTTAAGTAAGAGAATAAATTGTTGTTCTGTTTACATGAATAAAACCTTATATGGTTACACACCCAATGAAAATAGTTTGTTGGATCTCGATCGTAGTGATACACATAATCATAATATTGAAACCAAAAGATGCAAAGTTAATAATGATAGTGCAACTTATTTGTGGCACTGCCGTTTAGGTCATATTGGTGTAAAGCGCATGAAGAAACTCCATGCTGATGGGATTTTGGAATCACTTGATTATGAATCACTTGATGCTTGCGAACCATGCCACATGGGCAAGATGACTAAGACTCCGTTCTCCGGAGCGAGCAACTGACTTATTGGAAATAATACATACTGATGTATGCAGTCCGATGAGTGTTAAGGCTCACGGCAAGTATCGTTATTTTCTGAACTTCACAGATGATTTGAGCAGATATGGGTATATCTACTTGATGAAGCATAAGTCTGAAACATTTGAAAAGTTCAAAGAATTTCAGAGTGAAGTGGAAAATCATCGTGACAAGAAAATAAAGTTTCTACGATCTGATCGCGGAGACAAATATTTGAGTTACGAGTTTGGTCTTCAATTAAAACAATGTGGAATAGTTTCACAAACTCATGCCACATGGAACACCACAGCATAATGGTGTGTCCGAATGTCATAACCGTACTTTATTGGATATAGTGCAATCTATGATGTCTCTTACCGATCTACCACTATCGTTTTGGGGTTATGCATTAGAGATAGCTGCATTCACGTTAAATAGGGCACCATCTAAATCCGTTGAGACGACACCGTATGAACTATGGTTTGGCAAGAAACCTAAGCTGTTGTTTCTTAAAGTTTGAGGTTGCAATGCTTATGTGAAAAAGTTTGAACCTGATAAGCTCAAACCCAAATCGGAGAAATGTGTCTTCATAGGATATCCAAAGGAAACTATTGGATACACCTTCTATCACAGATCCGAAGGCAAGACTTTTGTTGCTAAATTCGGAAACTTTCTAGAAAAGGAGTTTCTCTCGAAAGAAGTGAGTGGGAGGAAAGTAGAAAACTTGATAAGGTAATTGTACCTTCTCCCTTATTGGAAAGTAGTTCATCACAGAAATCTGTTCTTGTGACTACTACACCAATTAGTGAGGAAGATAATGATGATGATCATGTAACTTCAGATCAAGTTACTACCGAATCTCGTAGGTAAACCAGAGTAAGATCCGCACCAGAGTGGTACGGTAATCCTGTTCTGGAAGTCATGTTACTAGACCATGACGAACTTGCGAACTATGAGGAAGTGATGATGAGCCCAGATTCCGCGAAATGGTTTGAGGCCATGAAATCTGAGATATGATCCATGTATGAGAACAAAGTATGGACTTTGATGGAGTTGCCCGATGATCGGCAAGCCATAAAAATAAATGGATCTTCAAGAGGAAGACGGACGCTGATAGTAGTGTTATTATCTACAAAGCTAGAATTGTCGCAAAAGGTTTTTCGACAAGTTCAAGGTGTTGACTACGATGAGAGATTCTCACTCGTATCTATGCTTAAGTCTGTCTGAATCATGTTAGCAATTGCCGCATTTTATAAAATCTGGCAAATGGATAAACAAAACTGAATTCCTTAATGGATTTATTGAAGAAGAGTTGTATACGATGCAACTAGAAGGTTTTGTCAATCCGAAATGTACTAACAAAATGTGCAAGCTCCAGCGATCCATCTATGAACTGGTGCAAGCATCTCGGAGTTGGAATATACGCTTTGATGAGTTGATCAAAGCATATAGTTTTATACAGACTTGCTGTGAAGCCTGTATTTGCAAGAAAGTGAGTGGGAGCACTACGGCATTTCTGATAAGTATATGTGAATGACATATTGTTGATCAGAAATAATGTAGAATTATTCTGTAAAGCATAAAGGAGTGTTTGAAAGGAGTTTTTCAAAGAAAGACCTTGATAAAGCTGCTTACACATTGAGTATCAAGATCTATAGAGATAGATCAAGACGCTTGATAAGTTTTTCAATGAGTACATACCTTGACAAGATTTTGAAGTAGTTCAAAATGGAACAGTCAAAGAAAAGTTTCTTGCCTGTGTTACAAGGTGTGAAGTTGAGTAAGACTCAAAGCCCGACCACGGAAGAAGATAGAAAGAAAATGAAAGTCATTCCCTATGCCTCAGTCATAGGTTCTATAAAGTATGCCATCCTGTGTACCAGATCTATTGTATACCATACACTGTGTTAAGAGAGGGAGTACAATAGTGATCTAAGAGTAGATCAATGGACAGCGGTCAAAATTATTCTTACTGGAATAAGGATATGTTTCTCGATTATGGACGTGACAAAAAAGGGTTCGTCGTAAAGGGTTACGTCGATGCAAGTTTTTGACACTGATCCAGATGATTCTAAGTCTCAATCTGGATACATATTGAAAGTGGGAGCAATTAGCTAGAGTAGCTCCGTGCAGAGCATTGTAGACATAGAACTTTGCAAAATACATACGGATCTGAATGTGAAAGACCCGTTGACTAAACTTATCTCACAAGCAAAACATGATCACACCTTAGTACTCTTTGGGTGTTAATCACATAGCGATGTGAACTAGATTACTGACTCTAGTAAAACCCTTTTGGGTGTTGATCACATATCGATGTGAACTATGGGTGTTAATCACATGGTGATGTGAACTATTGCTGTTAAATCACATGGCGATGTGAACTAGATTATTGACTCTAGTGCAAGTGGGAGACTGAAGGAAATATGCCCTAGAGGCAATAATAAAGTTATTATTTATTTCCTTATATCATGATAAATGTTTATTATTCATGCTAGAATTGTATTAACCGGAGACATAATACATGTGTGAATGCATAGACAAACATAGTGTCACTAGTATGCCTCTACTATACTAGCTCGTTAATCAAAGATGGTTATGAGATTATGCAACTCCCGTTTTCCGGAGGAACACTTTGGGTGCTACCAAACGTCACAACGTAACTGGGTGATTATAAAGGAGCATTACAGGTGTCTCCAAAGGTACATGTTGGGTTGGCGTATTTCAAGATTAGGATTTGTCACTCCGATTGTCGGAGAGGTATCTCTGGGCTCTCTCGGTAATGCACATCACATAAGCCTTGCAAGCATTACAACTAATGAGTTAGTTGTGAGATGATGTATTACGGAACGAGTAAAGAGACTTGCCGGTAACGAGATTGAACTAGGTATTGGATA
>NC_053025.1:468789466-468799544 GCF_003073215.2 Triticum urartu | reverse complement strand
GCCCTTGGGTGGAGGAGGATCCTCTAGGATTTCAATAGGCAAGTTGTGTTTCAAAATAGGTCACTGTTTAAAGAATACTTCATCTATTTCCCTTCTTTCATTCATAAACATATAATTTTCATGGTCTAGCAAATATTGTTCTAAAGGATCACTAGGAGGCACGACAATAGAAGCAAGACCAATAGTTTCATCTTTACTAGGCAATTCTTTATCATGGGGTTGTCTACAAAATTTAGCAAAATTAAATTCATGAGACATATCCCCTAAACCAACAGAAACAATATCCTTATTGCAGTCTATCTTAGCATTAACAGTATTCAAGAAGGGTCTACCAAATATAATGGGACAAAAGTTATTTTGTGGGGAACCAAGAATAAGAAAACTAGCAGGATATTTAACTTTCCTACACAAGACTTCAACATCTCTAACAATCCCAACCGGTGAAATAGTATCTGTATTGGCAAGCTTAACTGTAACATCAATTTCTTCTAACTCAGCAAGTGCAATATCATGCATAATTTCTTTATATAAGGAATGAGGTATTGCACTTGCACTAGCACCCATATCACATAAGCCATGATGATAATGATATCCTATTTTAACAGAAATAACAGGCATCCCTACAATAGGTCTATCTTTATTTTTAGTATCGAGTCTAGCAATTCTAGCAGCTTCATCATAGAAGTAAATAACATGCCCATCAATATTATCTGCCAAGAGATCTTTAACCATAGCAACAATAGGTTAAACTTTAATTTGCTCAGAGGGAGTAGGTTTTCTAGTATTACTCTTATGAACCCCAGTTGAAGCTTTACCATGATCCTTTATTCTAACAGGGAAAGGTGGTTTCTCAATATAAGCAGTGGGAACAACAGGATCATTATAAGTGATAGTCTTTTCTTCAACTTTAATAGGTACAAATACTTTTACTTCAATGGGAGGATTATATTTAAACCACTTCTCCTTAGGGAGATCAACATGAGTAGCAAAGGATTCACAGAAAGAAGCTACTATCTCAGAGTCAAGTCCCTATTTAGTGGTAAATTCACGGAAAACATCGGTATCCATAAAATATTTAACACAATCAAACTTTGGTGTTATACCTGACTCCTTACCTTCATCGAGGTCCCAATCTTCAGAGTTGCGTTTAATTCTTTCCAATAAATCCCATTTGAATTCAATAGTATTCATCATAAAAGAACCAGTACAAGAAGTATAGAGAATGGAGCGATTATTGAGAGAAAGCCGAGCATACAATTTTTGAATAATAATTTCTCTTGAGAGATCATGATTGGGGCATGAATATAACATTTACTTAAGCCTCCCCCAAGCTTGAGCGATGCTTTCTCCTTCGCGAGGCCAAAAATTATATATATAATTACGATCACGATGGACAAGCATAGGATAAAACTTCTGATGAAATTCCAATTTCAATCGGTTGTAGTTCCATGATCCCATATCATCACATAGCATAAACCATGTCAATGCCTTCCCCTTCAAAGATAAAGGGGTGACCTTCTTCTTGATATCATCCTCGGGCATACCTGATAGCTTAAATAATACACAAACTTCTTCCACATAGATTAGTTGCAAATCGGGATGTAATGTTCCATCTCCTCTAAAAGGATTAGATATCAGTTTCTCTATCATATCCAAAGGAATTTCAAAGTAAAGATTTTCAGTAGGTTCAGTGGATTGAGGAGCAACTCTTTGCTCTACTGGTCGGGGTGAAGATACCCTGAACAAGCCCCTCAAAGGATTATGTTGTTGGGGAACATAGTAATTTCAAAAAAATTCCTACGCACACGCAAGATCATGGTGATGCATAGCAATGAGAGGGGAGAGTGTTGTCCACGTACCCTCGTAGACCGAAAACGGAAGCGTTAGCACAACGCGGTTGATGTAGTCGTACGTCTTCACGGCCCGACCGATCAAGCACCGAAACTACGGCACCTCTGAGTTCTAGCACACGTTCAGCTCGATGACGATCCCCGGACTCCAATCCAGCAGAATGTCGGGGAAGAGTTCCGTCAGCATGACGGCGTGGTGACGATCTTGATGTTCTACCGTCGCAGGGCTTCGCCTAAGCACCGCTACAATATTATCGAGGATTATGGTGGAGGGGGGCACCGCACACGGCTAAGAGATCAATGATCAATTGTTGTGTCTATGGGGTGCCCCCTGCCCCCGTATATAAAGGAGCAAGGGGGAGGAGGTGCGGCCAGGCAAGGGGCGCCAGGAGGAGTCCTACTCCCGGGAGTAGGACTCCCCCCTTTTCCATGTTGGACTAGGACTTGGGGGGAAGGGAGAGAGAGAGGGGAAAGGAAAGGGGGGGGGCGCCGCCCCTCCTTGTCCAATTCGGACTTGGGGGGGGGGGGCGCGGCAGCCCCTAGGCCTCCTCTCCTCTTCCTCCACTAGGCCCATTAAGGCCCATTAGGTTACCGGGGGGTTCGGTAACCTCCCGGTACTCCGGTAAAATGCCGATTTCACCCGGAACACTTCCGATGTCCAAACATAGGCTTCCAATATATCAATCTTTATGTCTCGACCATTTCGAGACTCCTCGTCATGTCCGTGATCACATCCGGGACTCCGAACAAACTTCGGTACATCAAAATGCATAAACTCATAATAAAACTGTCATCGTAATTAAGCGTGCGGACCCTACGGGTTCGAGAACAATGTAGACATGACCGAGACATGTCTCCGGTCAATAACCAATAGCGGAACCTGGATGCTCATATTGGCTCCTACATATTCTACGAAGATCTTTATTGGTCAGACCGCATAACAACATACGTTGTTCCCTTTGTCATCGTATGTTACTTGCCCAAGATTCGATCGTCGGTATCTTAATACCTAGTTCAATCTCGTTACTGGAAAGTCTCTTTACTCGTTCTGTAATACATCATCACGCAACTAACTCATTAGTTGCAATGCTTGCAAGGCTTAAGTGATGTGCATTACCGAGAGGGCCCAGAGATACCTCTCCGACAATCGGAGTGACAAATCCTAATCTCGAAATACGCCAACCCAACAAGTACCTTCGGAGACACCTGTAGAGCACCTTTATAATCACCCAGTTACGTTGTGACGTTTGGTAGCACACAAAGTGTTCCTCCGGTAAACGGGAGTTGCATAATCTCATAGTCATAGGAACATGTATAAGTCATGAAGAAAGCAATAGCAACAAACTAAACGATCAAGTGCTAAGCTAACGGAATGGGTCAAGTCAATCACATCATTCTCCTAATGATGTGATCCCGTTAATCAAATGACAACTCATGTCTATGGTTAGGAAACATAACCATCTTTGATCAACGAGCTAGTCAAGTAGAGGCATACTAGTGACACTTTGTTTGTCTATGTATTCACACATGTATTATGTTTTCCGGTTAATACAATTCTAGCATGAATAATAAACATTTATCATGATATAAGGAAATAAATAATAACTTTATTATTGCCTCTAGGGCATATTTCCTTCAGTCTCCCACTTGCACTAGAGTCAATAATCTAGTTCACATCGCCATGTGATTTAACATCAATAGTTCACATCACCATGTGATTAACACCCATAGTTCACATCGTCATGTGACCAACACCCAAAGGGTTTACTAGAGTCAATAATCTAGTTCACATCGCTATGTGATTAACACCCAAAGAGTACTAAGGTGTGATCATGTTTTGCTTGTGAGAGAAGTTTAGTCAACGGGTCTGCCACATTCAGATCCGTATGTATTTTGCAAATTTCTATGTCAACAATGCTCTGCACGGAGCTACTCTAGCTAATTGCTCCCACTTTCAATATGTATCCAGATTGAGACTTAGAGTCATCTGGATCAGTGTCAAAACTTGCATCGACGTAACCCTTTACGACGAACCTTTTGTCACCTCCATAATCGAGAAACATATCCTTATTCCACTAAGGATAATTTTGACCAATGTCCAGTGATCTACTTCCTAGATCACTATTGTACTCCCTTGCCAAACTCAGGTAGGGTATACAACAGATCTGGTACACAGCATGGCATACTTTATAGAATCTATGGCTGAGGCATAGGGAATGACTTTCATTCTCTTTCTATCTTCTGCCGTGGTCGGGCTTTGAGTCTTACTCAATTTCACACCTTGTAACACAGGCAAGAACTCTTTCTTTGACTGTTCCATTTTGAACTACTTCAAAATCTTGTCAAGGTATGTACTCATTGAAAAAACTTATCAAGTGTCTTGATCTATCTCTATAGATCTTGATGCTCAATGTGTAAGCAGCTTTA
Organism: Triticum urartu; assembly: GCF_003073215.2. Lineage (NCBI taxonomy): Eukaryota > Viridiplantae > Streptophyta > Magnoliopsida > Poales > Poaceae > Triticum > Triticum urartu. Next base: position 468,795,267 of record NC_053025.1, on the reverse strand, counting down.
CCGAGGTCTTTCTTTGAAAAACTCCTTTCAAATATTCCTTTATGCTTTCCGGAAAATTATACATTATTTCCGATCAACAATATGTCGTTCACATATACTTATCAGAAATGCTGGAGTGCTCCCACTCACTTTCTTGTAAATACAAGCTTCACCGCAAGTCTGTATAAAACTATATGCTTTGATCAACTTATCAAAGCATATATTCCAACTCCGAGATTCTTGCACCAGTCCATAGATGGATCGCTGGAGCTTGCATATTTAGTTAGTACCTTTAGGATTGACAAAACCTTCTGGTTGCATCATATACAACTCTTCTTGCAGAAATCCATTCAGGAATGCAGTTTTGACATCCATTTGCTGGATTTCATAAAATGCGGCAATTGCTAACATGATTCGGACAGACTTAAGCATAGATATCGAGTGAGAAACTCTCATCGTAGTCAACACCTTGAACTTGTCGAAAACCTTTTGCGACAATTCTAGCTTTAGATAGTAACACTACTATCAGCGTCCGTCTTCCTCTTGAAGATCCTTTTAATCTCAATGGCTCGCCGATCAATGGGCAAGTCAATCAAAGTCCATATTTGTTCTCATACATGGATCTCATCTCAGATCATGGCCTCAAGCCATTTCGCCGGAATCTGGGCTCATTCATCGCTTCCTCATAGTTCGTAGGCTCGTCATGGTCAAGTACATGACCCTCCAGAACAGGATATACCGTACACCACTCTGGTGCTGATCTCACTCTGGTTTACCTACGAGGTTCGGTAGTAACTTGATCTGAAGTTACATGATCATCATCATTAGCTTCCTCACTAATTGGTGTAGTAGTCACCGGAACAGATTTCTGATGATGAACTACTTTCCAATAAAGGAGCAGGTACAGTTACCTCATCCAAGTTCTACTTTCCTCCCACTCACTTCTTTCGAGAAGAAACTCCTTCTCTAGAAAGGATCCATTCTCAGCCAATGAATATTCTTGCCTTCGGATCATCTGTTGATAGAAGGTTGTACCCAACATTTTATTTTGGGTATCCTATGAAGACGCACTTCTCCGATTTGGGTTTGAGATTATCAGGTTGAAACTTTTTCACATAAGCAATGCAACCTCAAACTTTAAGAAACGACAGCTTAGGTTTCTTGCCAAACCATAGTTCATATGGTGTCGTCTCAACGGATTTAGATGGTGCCGTATTTAACGTGAATGTAGCTGTCTCTAATGCATAACCCCAAAACGATAGCGGTAAATCAGTAAGAGATGTCATAGATCGCACCATATCTAATAAAGTACGGTTACGATGTTTAGACACACCATTACACTGTGGTGTTCCAGGTGGCGTGAGTAGTGAAATTATTTCACAATGTTTTAAATGAAGGCCAAACTCGTAACTCAAATATTTTCCTTCTGCGATCATATCGTAGAAACTTTTATTTTTGTTACGATGATTCTCCACTTCACTCTGAAATTCTTCGAACTTTTCAAATGTTTCAGATTTGTGTTTCATCAAGTAGATATACTCATATCTGCTCAAATCATCTGTGAAGATCAGAAAATAATGATACCTGCCGCGAGCCTCAATATTCATCGGACCACATACATCAGTATGTATGATTTCCAACAAATCTGTTGCTTGCTCCATTGTTCTGGAGAACGGAGTCTTAGTCATCTTGCCCATGAGGCATGGTTCGCAAGCATAAATTGATTCATAATCAGGTGATTCCAAAAGCCCATCAGCATGGATTTTCTTCATGCGTTTTACACCAATATGACCTAAACGGCAGTGCCATAAATAAGTTGCACTATCATTATTAACTTTGCATCTTTTGGTTTCAATATTATGAATATGTGTATCACTACGATCGAGATCCAACGAACCATTTTCATTGGGTGTGTAACCATATAAGGTTTTATTCATGTAAACAGAACAACAATTTATTCTCTTACTTAAATGAATAACAGTATTGCAATAAACATGATCAAATCATATTCATGCTCAACGCAAACACCAAATGACACTTATTTAGGTTCAACACTAATCCCAAAAGTATAGGGAGTGTGCGATGATGATCATATCAATCTTGGAACCACTTCCAACACACATCGTCACTTCACCCTTAACTAGTCTATGTTCATTCGCAACTCCCGTTTCGAGTTACTACTCTTAGCAACTGAACCAAGTATCAAATACCGAGGGGTTGCTACGAACACTAGTAAAATACACATCAATAATATGTATATCAAATATACCTTTGTTCACTTTGCCATCCTTCTTATCCGCCAAATACTTGGGCAGTTCCGCTTACAGTGACCAGTCCCTTTGCAGTAGAAGCACTTAGTCTCAGGCTTAGGTCCAGACTTGGTTCTCACTTGAGCAGTCAACTGCTTGCCGTTCTTCTTGAAGTTCCCCTTCTTCCCTTTGCCCTTTTCTTGAAACTAGTGGTCTTGTCTACCATCAACACTTGATATTTCTTGATTTCTACCTTCGTTGATTTCAGCATTACGAAGAGCTTGGGAATCATTTCTGTTATCCCTTGCATATCATAGTTCATCATGAAGTTCTACTAACTTGGTGATGGTGACTAGAGAATTCTGTCAATCACTATCTTATCATTGGAAGATTAACTCCCACTTGATTCAAGCGATTGTAGTACCCAGACAATCTGAGCACATGCTCACTGCTTGAGCTATTCTCCTCCATCTTTTAGCTATAGAACTTGTTGGAGACTTCATATCTCTCAACTCGGGTATTTGCTTGAAATATTAACTTCAACTCCTGGAACATCTCATATGGTCCATGACGTTCAAAACGTCTTTGAAGTCCCGATTCTAAGCCGTTAAGCATGGTGCACTAAACTATCAAGTAGTCATCATATTGAGCTAGCCAAACGTTCATAACGTCTGCATCTGCTCCTGCAATAGGTCTGTCACCTAGCGGTGCATTAAGGACATAATTCTTCTGTGCAGCAATGAGGATAATACCTCAGATCACGGATCCAATCCGCATCATTGCTACTAACATCTTTCAACTTAATTTTTCTCTAGGAACATATCAAAAATAAAACAGGGGAGCTAAACGCGAGCTATTGATCTACAACATAGATATGCTAATACTACCAGGACTAAGTTCATGATAAATTTAAGTTCAATTAATCATATTACTTAAGAACTCCCACTTAGAAAGACATCCCTCTAATCTTCTAAGTGATCACGTGATCCAAATCAACTAAACCATAACCGATCATCACGTGAAATGGAGTAGTTTTCAATGGTGAACATCACTATGTTGATCATATCTACTATATGATTCACGCTCGACCTTTCGGTCTCAGTGTTCCGAGGCCATATCTGCATATGCTAGGCTCGTCAAGTTTAACCTGAGTATTCTGCCGTGTGCAAAAACTGGCTTGCACCCGTTGTAGATGGACGTAGAGCTTATCACACCCGATCATCACGTGGTGTCTGGGCACGACTACTTTGGCAACGGTGCATACTCAGGGAGAACACTTTTATCTTGAAATTTAGTGAGAGATCATCTTATAATGCTACCAGTCAATTAAAGCAAGATAAGATGCATAAAAGATAAACATCACATGCAATCAAAATATGTGACATGATATGGACCATCATCATCTTGTGCCTTTGATCTCCATCTCCAAAGAACATCGTCATGATTCTCCATCGTCACCGGCATGACACCATGATCTCCATCATCTTGATCTATATCAATGTGTCGACACATGGTCGTCTCGCCAACTATTGCTCTTGCAACTATTGCTATCGCATAGCGATAATTGTAAAGCAATTATTTGGCGCTTGCATCTTATGCAATAAAGAGACAACCATAAGGCTTCGGCCAGTTTCCAATAACTTCAACAAAACATGATCATATTATACAACAACTTATATCTCATCATGTCTTGACCATATCACATCACAACATGCCCTGCAAAAACAAGTTAGACGTCCTCTACTTTGTTGTTGCAAGTTTTACGTGGCTGCTACAGGCTTAGCAAGAACCGTTCTTACCTACGCATCAAAACCACAACGATAGTTTGTCAAGTTGGTGCTGTTTTAACCTTCTCAAGGACCGGGAGTAGCCATACTCGGTTCAACTAAAGTTGGAGAAACTGACACCCACCAGCCACCAGTGTGCAAGCACGGGTAGAACCAGTCTCGCGTAAGCGTACGCGTAATGTCGGTCCGGGCCGCTTCATCCAACAATACCGCCGAACCAAAGTATGACATGCTGGTAAGCAGTATGACTTATATCGCCCACAACTCACTTGTGTTCTACTCGTATATGACATCAACGCATAAAACCTGGCTCTGATGCCACTGTTGGGGAACGTAGTAATTTCAAAAATTTCCTACGCACACGCAAGATCATGGTGATGCATAGCAACGAGAGGGGAGAGTGTTGTCCACGTACCCTCGTAGACCGAAAGGAAGCATTAGCACAACGCTGGTTGATGTAGTCGTACGTCTTCACGGCCCGACCATCAAGCACCGAAACTACGGCACCTCCGAGTTCTAGCACACGTTCAGCTCGATGACGATCCCCGGACTCCGATCCAGCAGAATGTCGGGGAAGAGTTCCGTCAGCACGACGGCGTGGTGACGATCTTGATGTTCTACCGTACGCAGGGCTTCGCCTAAGCACCGCTACAATATTATCGAGGATTATGGTGGAGGGGGGCACCGCACACGGCTAAGAGATCAATGATCAATTGTTGTGTCTATGGGGTGCCCCCTGCCCCCGTATATAAAGGAGCAAGGGGGAGGAGGTGCGGCCAGGCAAGGGGCGCGCCAGGAGGAGTCCTACTCCTACCGGGAGTAGGACTCCCCCCTTTCCATGTTGGACTAGGACTTGGGGGGAGGAGAGAGAGGGGAAAGGAAAGGGGGGCGCCCCCCTCCTTGTCCAATTCAGACTTGGGGGGAGGGGCGCGCTGCCCCTTGGCCTCCTCTCCTCTTCCTCCACTAGGCCCATTAAGGCCCATTAGGTTACCGGGGGGTTCCGGTAACCTCCCGGTACTCCGGTAAAATGCCGATTTCACCCGGAACACTTCCGATGTCCAAACATAGGCTTCCAATATATCAATCTTCATGTCTCGACCATTTCGAGACTCCTCGTCATGTCCGTGATCACATCCGAGACTCCGAACAACCTTTGGTACATCAAAACATATAAACTCATAATGAAACTTTCATCGTAACGTTAAGCGTGCGGATCCTACGGGTTCAAGAACAATGTAGACATGACCGAGACACGTCTCCGGTCAATAACCAATAGCGGAACCTGGATGCTCATATTGGCTCCTACATATTCTCGAAGATCTTTATCGGTCAGACCGCATAACAACATACGTTGTTCCCTTTGTCATCGGTATGTTACTTGCCCGAGATTCGATCGTCGGTATCTCAATACCTAGTTCAATCTCGTTACCGGCAAGTCTCTTTACTCGTTCTGTAATACATCATCCGCAACTAACTCATTAGTTGCAATGCTTGCAAGGCTTAAGTGATGTGCATTACCGAGAGGCCCAGAGATACCTCTCCGACAATCGGAGTGACAAATCCTAATCTCGAAATACGCCAACCCAACAAGTACCTTCGGAGACACCTGTAGAGCACCTTTATAATCACCCAGTTACGTTGTGACGTTTGGTAGCACACAAAGTGTTCCTCCGGTAAACGGGAGTTGCATAATCTCATAGTCATAGGAACATGTATAAGTCATGAAGAAAGCAATAGCAACAAACTAAACGATCAAGTGCTAAGCTAACGAAATGGGTCTCTCGTG